>NC_066617.1:335388841-335570215 GCF_025201925.1 Gopherus flavomarginatus
GCAAATATTTTGTAATAAAAATAATATAAAGTGAGCACTCTACACTTTGTATTCTGTGTTGTAACTGAAATCAATACATTTGAAAATGTAGAAAATAAAAAAAATTATACATTTCAATTGGTATTCTGTTATTGTTAACATTGCAATTAAAACTGCAATTAATCGTGATTACTTTTTTAATCTTGTGATTAATAGCAATTATATTTTTGAGTTGTTTCACCGCCCAAATACTGAAAATGTTCAGCTATTTTATTTACAACACATTTCAAGCTAAACAAGCTTAGGACATGCAGGGCTACTCCATGTGCTCCTTTTGAATGTTAATATCTAGAATGCCCTTCCAGCTCACAGGTACATCATAGCATTGTCTAGGCTCTGGAAACATACAGAAAGATCTGAGCATGCTCATCAGCACCAGGCCCAGATTACACCTTCTGTAAACTAGACAGCAAAGTGCCTCCACACCATTAAATACCCCAGCTACAGATCCCAACATGCTCCTTCCACCCCCACTCCATACATACCGCTCCCTATGCACAGACTCCTGAATGCCTCTCCCACCCTACATATACCCCAACAACCCTTCACCAGCCCCACTTATCCTGACAGCCCTCCCCATCCCAGTAGCTCTGACCTGTCCTGCTCACCACAGCCCCCAAAACCTCAGCCCAACATCAGCCCCCTCCAGCATCCCCTCCCCATTCCCCTTACAGCCTCCACAACTCACCCCATTCCCACCCCATTCCTTGCAACCTGGATCATAGGCTTGCAGCACCACTCAGTTTTAGGGGGTCATCAGGGGCCCTCTTGAGATGGGGGGTCCTGTGCAAGTGCACTGAGTGCACATTGGTTAATCCATGTCTGATAAGTACAGTTCTTTTCTACTTGCTTTGCAAGTTAGAATTGTGAAAGGTTCTTCCTACACTTAGCTGATGAGTGTAAATTAAGAACGCAAACTATGTTTGTTTTTGTTAGTTGTTTTTGCTATTTGAAACAAACACTGGCTAGGTTGAGGAGCCCTTTGAAGACCAGTCTCAAATCAGTACAGACTTTTTCCCTCAGTCAATGATGGATTATCGATGAAAGGCACTGTGGAAGAAGTAATGTATATTTGGGGGGAGCAGGATTTGAATATGGAGAAGGTGGTTCCTTTCAAAACCTGATCTGGTCCTTGATATAGTACATTACACTTTTCAGCATAATTAGTTTGAGAACATTAATAAAATAGCTGCCTTTTTCTGTGTAGTTCTAGATGATCTGGATGACCAGCTGGCACAGGAACAAGCCCAAGATTCAGTGAACAGAAAGCATCTAGTTGACAGTGGACCAAGAGCACAATATGTGTTTCCCAGTACAAGCAGACAGACTGCTATTAGGGGACAACACAGAAATAACTGCAGTGAAACACCGAGCACATTTTTCTCTGATGCAACAAGAACAATAAGAGCCAAAGAGGACCATAAAATTTTCTACAGACCAAGGAAATTTTATGATACATATATGAACAGATGCCATTCAGAATCTAAAGAATACATGCGCAAGGATTCATTAGACAGTAGTTACCCTGTTCTGAGCAGAAGGCTGTCTTCTGTATCTTTTGGAGAGTCCTCAGAAGGTAGCTTGCATCTTTCTTCCATAAGACAGAACAATGGATTTGGACACAAGAGTTATATGGGGAAGGGTACAGTTGGGAGAAGTTACTCTGTGTGTTCTCTTCAGAGATATCCATCTTCAGCGTCCTCTGAGCCATTTTCAACAACTAGTTTACAAAATCTATTGGCAATGGAGAACAATAGTGGATTTGTAAGAAGGAACAATCGGCAAACCCCAAAGCGAATTCCCCTCTCTTCTATTGTATGGAATAAACCATATACTTCTGGACGTGCATCAAATCAAGACAATCTTTTTAGGACCCAATCATTAATGGAATGGAATGGCACAAAACAGGATACATATCCTTGCCCTCTGCACGAAAACAGAAAATATGAATTTTACCAGTCAAAACACCGTTACAGAAGAGATATGTCAAGTACTAATTGGTTTAGTAGCGTCAGTTGCACAGACAAAGCTGCTACTTCACTATCCTTCAATAATTGGGAGAATTATCCGTTATGCTGGTTGGAAAACAACCTCTCTAGGTCCCACTATAGAGATACAGCTTGTCATGGTAGGTTCCAAATAGACCAAAAGAGTTCTCCTTTTGGAAGGAAAGAGGAGCACCCTTCCTCATGTGATATTTACCAGTACTACAATGATGAAGTGTTTCTTTCCCCTGATGCTCACTATGAAATGATTACATCTAATTTAAATGACCAGCAAAGTGCACATGCAAAGAATGCTAAATTTGCTTCACAGTGCCATCAGAGTGACTTTCAAACATGTGTGTCAGAGAACAGAAGCAGTGTGGAGATATCAAGTGGTGCAAATAGTAAACTGCTTTCAAAGAATTCAAAAGACCCTCAGAACTGTCTCACTTATAAATCTGCAGTTATTTCAACCAGCATCAAAGCAGATGTGTCTAATGAGTCTGTCTTACTGGGTGAAAGGTTCAAAATGAAATTGGTAGCAGAGAACAGCAGTTCTGCCACTAAGGTTTCCCAAAGCCAGCCACAGCCTTTGGTTACCCAAATGAATATTAAGAAAGACTTTAAAAAAGCTGCTTCAGACAAGGTCAGAGACTTGGAACTATCAGGCAAGGCAGACCAGAAAAGTATTAAAGACATAATATTACATCCAGTTTCTCAGAAAGTGAATACAAAAAATACTGTTGATCCCCAGAGTTCTCCTGCCTTGCAAAACAGCACATCTCTTCTTAATTCACCTCTCTCACTGAGTTCAAGGAGACAAACCCAGCTCACCGCCACAAGAGAGATTACAAAAAATAACATATCAAAGAGTTGTAAAAGAAACCTACAAAGAAAGGAAAATGATCTTCCTGCTCACAGTGAACTTAATCAGACCCCTTCTCTTCTGTCAGCTGATGAGAGCAGAAGAGAATCATTTCTTTCAAATCTGAAGCAATGGGAACATCATCTGCTTAATTCAGCAAAAAGAAAAGGCATTAAATTAGGAAGCTGGAGAACAGAAACTACTGATCATATCACTCCTAAGGGAGAGTCTTTCCAGGTAGATGTTCTACAAAGTAGTGCATCAGTTCATTCTGCTCCAGTTAGTGAAACGTTGGCAAACCATCAAAGCATATTGCCCAGTCCTCCAGAATTATTGTCTCATAGTTCACAAGACTCTCTACAAGTCTTTTCTCATAAGAACTATCTGAAATCGTTAGAAACTCCAACTAATTCTTCAGTGAATTGCAGAGTTACTGAAGCTCCAGCAGAAGGTGGGAAAGTAGTTGAGCTGGCAGGTGTTGTTGCAAAAGATATTCCCCAGGAAAAACCCAAAGATCAAAACATTTTAGCCAGTAAGGACCATAATAGTCAATTAACTACTGGTGGTTCACAAAACAGGAATTGTGAGAATATTTATGCACGTAGTTTTGACAGAGGCCCAGAGATTGCTGAACGTAGTTTAAACTATTTTTGTTTGGAAAGAGAAAATGGGAAAACAAGACACAATGCATCTTGTATTGAAAGGCTCTATAGGCAGGGAAGCTTACTGAGACACACAAATAGTAGCAGCATTTCTGGCTCTCCTGTTAAAAGCAACCCTGAGTCTCCGGAGCCTCTTGTCATTTATTACACTTTACCTAGAAAATCAGCTAGCATTGCTGGCAGTGTAATGTCAGGTATGTCCATCTCTTTCCCTAAAAGCAAAACAGCCATGTGGGATCATGTAGAGAAGCAGAACTCAGACAGAGCTGCTGCCCTTTCTTTTAATCAAGGAAATAAAATATCTTCTTTAGGATCAACACATTCCTCAATAAGACCAATACCTTTAGATGGTATTACAGATATCAAAGAAAATGTCCTGCAAATTAAGGATCACCCTTTGCCTCTAAATAGGAGCCCTGACCACTCCTTAAGTGGTAGTACAGTTGTCTCTGAATCAGAAAGAGAGAAACTTGTAAACAAAAAAGAATCTCCAGTATTTTCAGACTGTTTGGAAAAGGAAATGGGGGATTCTTTGCAGAAATATAAAACTATTAGCACATTTACAGTTTCTGGTGATGAGGATCATATTGAATATCATGAGTTGGTTTCAATTTATTACACCTTACCACGGAGTCATTCAAGAACATTGTGTAACCTCTTTCTAGATGATCCAGAGATTACACCTTTATCTTTTTACACAGAAAAATCTAAATCACCAAAAATGCCGAACAAGAACTCTGAAGTTCGCATCAGTATAGCAAATGTAGCTTTTCCTAGCACCTTAGAAAAAGAGAGACACCTACATTCTCCTGATCAAACTCCTGCAGCTTCAATGACACCCCAGAATGCAAAGACAGGAGCTGTTGACACATATCAGGAAAACTCACATTTTTCTCCTAGCACTGAGAAAGTATGTACTTCACAATCAACAAGCATTGTACATAATAAGAAAGATATTTCACCAGGGCTTGCATTAAAAGAAAGCACACTTGTACTTCCTGACATGGTGACATCAGACACTTCTGTTCATGATCCAGAATCCACTACAGAAGCGGATACTTCCGTTAAGGCAATTTCTATTGCTTCACACAACCAAAATATTGATAAATGCTTTTCTTCAGGTAAAGAAAGTAAAGAGAAGGAGAATATTTTGCATACTGACACACCATTAACCTCCTCTTTGTCAACCCCCCAAAAACACAAAGACCCTCCAGAGAATGTTTTTAATTTTACTTCTGCAATTAATAATACTAATAGTCTGCAAATCAGAGACTCCAAAAATTGCCAGCAATTTATTGAAGTAAAAGGGAGTAACAATCAGAATATTTTACCACCCCAGTTAGATAAAAATAGTTCCCATGAAGGAAAAAGTCATAGAGAGTCTGCAGTCAATAATACCCCAGTAGCCTCTGCTGAAAGTAAATCTAGGCATGATGCAGGAGCCAAAGAGAGATCAGATTTTCAACACCAAAGCATTTCTCTATATAACAATAAATGTACTGGATTTCTATTAGGAGTTGAAAGTTCCAGAAATAGCACAGATGAAGAATTAATTTCTGATAGAAAAATGCTTCCAAATTCACAGAACAAACCATTTCAGCCTGGCACAGTTTCTGCAGCTAAACCTATACTTCAACCAGCCAAAATAGGTATCCCAGACACACATGATCTAGTGAGCCGCAAAACTAAACAAGAGCAAATATCCCTGAACACTCAGATGAACAAAGATTGCCCTAGTTTGCAGAAAGCTGTGCTGTACAGTGAAGATAGACAGAATGTTGAGTCTAAAGATAAACTCTCCAGTGTCACACAGGATCTGCAACTGCCGCAGAGTGCAGTGAGTGAAAATAAGCTTATGTCTGATGGCACTAGAGAGAAAGTCAGTGATATAGAAAAAAGGAAAAACAGGCCCTCAGTTAAAAATGAAGTGGCAGCCATTTACAAAACAAGACGAAAATTTTCTAGTAAAAATGTAAATCCAAAACCACACGTAAGTAATATATTTTCACAGAATGATGGAGGTACCACTTCTTTAGAGATTAACGTGACCCACAGCACATTGCATTCCCCTGCTTCTACCCAGCCATTTCTCCAACCTGGAAATGAAGACCAGAATCAAAATCTGACCCCTGGTGTTTGTGACAGCCCTGTTCACAAAATATCTGAGAAGAAGAAGAGATCACAAACTAATGATGACTCTCCATTGTTAGTTAAAAACAAGAATCAAGGACCTTTTGCAAATTCATACAACCAGAGAAGAGAACTCAACAATCCCAAACAAAACGAGAATGAAGTGGAAAGCATTCTGAGCCCCACAATTCTATTCCCAAAGGAAATAGTTGCAAGAAGTAAGAATTCCCAAACACTTGGCCAGGGGTTGGAAAACAGAAATCAAACCATCTTTTCCAGAGCTACTGAAGCAAATTCATCAGGAAATCAAAAGAGAACAAGTACTGGTGGTAGTTCCCATGATCCACCACTGTTGCCATTTTTAACTGACAAAAACTCAAACACGTTTATAAAAAATTTGCAGGCAAGTGTCTGTTCACAGAAACAGGCCCTTTCCTCGGATGAGTGTGATCATGATCAAAACCTCCATCGGTCAAAGAGTTTAAAAAATGCAAACCTGCACAGTAATCAGTCACGCATGAGTCGTGCAAAGAATCAACGTGAACGTCACTTTTCTGAAAGCACCTGTACTCAAGATTCCCATGACAACCCTGGCTCTGGAAGTAACTGTCTACCTAAAGAAAGCAGGTACAGTAGAAAGTTTAAATCTTATTCTGAGCTGTGCTCTTATGATGAAAATGAAAACTGGGCTTCATATGATGAGAGGACCACCACCTACGGCACTAGACGTGTGATGTATCCTTCTATTGAGTTTGGTATATTTGGAAAAGAACAACAACTGGCGTTCCTGGAAAATATCAAGAGATCACTCACAGAAGGGAGATTATGGAGACCATGTCTTCTTAAAAACCCTGGCTTTCTGAGAAATGAAGAGAGTGATTCTTTAAAGAGGGCTGAGCTCTTGAACTCAGGTTCTGCTGGGAGCAAAATTTCAGTAGATGCTTCATCCCCAAGAAACTCAATTGACATCTATCGAGAAGAACCAATGGTTTATTCAGACTCGGACACTGACACCACCACGGATGATGAATACTATCTTTGTGAGACTGATAAAGAATCAGAACTGTGAGATCCTGTAATACAAGATTGAGAGAAAGATCTCATCTGAAAGGTGTTTTGGTGGTTTCTGGATGAGCATAAACATGTAACACATTTTGGGCCAGATCCTGTGCTAGTATAAATCAGTGTTGGTCCATTGACTTTAATGAAGTTATGTTGATTTATGCAAGCTCAATTTGGCCATTTTTTATTTTAAAAGTATTTAAACCTGTCATTTTTTTTGCAAGCAAAAGATAAATTCTCACATCTTTTTTTTAAAAATATTTTATTAAGAAAAGGAAGATGAATGTGGAGTTTTTTATTGTGTAATGATATGGAAGTATCTCCACTGACTTCTGCAGGAGTTGGATTGAGCTTTTATATACTAAGTGGCCAGGGATGTTTTTCCTGTATAGCTTTGCGGATAGTAATCTCACACACACACACACACATACCCCTTTGGGCAGAACAAAGAGCACCCTATTGAGGCAAGGCAGTACACTTTCACTACTGGAAAATTGGGTTAAATTTCTCAATATGAAAAGTACAGATGAGTGATAGTCTGCTTTTAAAGCATCATATGGAAGATACAGGGTTGAAATAGCAAGTGTCATTGCTGGCTGGGGCTGAGATGCATTACCAGCTTGGCTTCCTTTGTCTTGAGGATGATTCTAGTTTTTAATAATAATGTGTCACTTCACAGAGCACTAAATTGAACAAAAATTTTAAAAAATTCTGTAACTGTAAAATTCTCTTCTGTTTATTTCCTATGTGTTTCATTTCCTACACTTCATGGGCTCAATCCTTAGCTGCATGTAGTTCATGCTGGGCACAGCACTGTTAGTGGGAAAGCAAAGGTGACTTTAAATCACTTTTCCATCTCCCCTAGCCCTCAGCCCAACAGGGGGCTAAAACAGTCCTTAGCATATCTTAGAACAGCCCAAAATCTACTATAAGTTGCACCAACAAAGCAGTCCTAGGAACTACTGTGCTAGCTGAAGATGGGGCAGCATGCTGTATTCTGTGGCCCCATCTCTTCTCTTTTTCCCTTTCCCGCTATACCCCTTACTCTGAGGCAAGGAGAGGGCTGGAGGTAGCCTCAGCTGTCTACATAAGGCAGTTTAAAGGGCCTCGTACACCACTTTGGTGGGCACTTAATGAGGCTGAAAGATCTGGCCCTATAAGCAAACATTATTTTTGTTTTTAAATAGCTGCAATTTTTTCTATATGTAGTGAAGCGTGTCAGAGCTTGAAGAGGAACATCTTTTGACATGTTGTGTCTCGTATCTTCCCTAAATTAGCATCTCCCTTTGGTATTTTTCTAACATGCTCTCTGTCATTGCAATACCTTTCATCCTTTGAATAGAAAGGCTATGAATGTTTTCCCTGAAGCTGTTCCCATGCCACTTTACTAAATGTTGTATCGGTATTACACATTAGCCAAAACCCACACCAGGCCCTGAAATCTTGAACTGAGCTTTCATCTCTGGCCACTCAAAATCACGTAGCTCACAGAGCCAGAAGATCACATAAGTTTATTTGTACTTAATCTTTACTAACTTCATATCTGGTCTCTAATTAATCTTATTCCAGAATTTTCTCTCTATTTTTTCATTTAATAAAATTATCTTGAGACACAAATCATATTTTTATAACTGGAAAGACAATGGCCTGATATTTTAAAGTAATATATTTTAGGCAAAGCAAGCAAAGTTTGTATCCCTGAATGCTCCACAAGAAAAATATTGTATTAGACAATTTGGTACCCTTATTTTTTATATTGTATACTTCATTAAAGAAGTGGAGCTGTACTTTGAAAGTGTTTTGATGTATAAATATTGTTATATACTTTATTTTCTTTGGTTGTACATAAGACTAATATAAACTACATATTTATATTCAGAATTGTTCTTTTAAGTGGTATCTATTTTGGAATGATTTGCACATACTGATGCATACAGTGTTGGAAGGAAATAATTTTCATGTAAATGTAAACTTGTAAAATGTGCTGTTCTGATGAGAAATGCTATGACTACTTTATGTACATGGTTTTACACCATATATACAGAGTTCCACACCATAAGATTAATAAACCAATTAATACTAAGTAAGGGTTTTCTGTTATGATACATGTTTACAGGGAGGTAAATGGTCATATGATTTGCTCAGGTAAAAGTGGATTATTTGTAAATACTTGTAAATATTTTCTACCCATACAGTGGATTTTGGACTAAGTTCTCACATTGGATGCATAAAGGAGGCTTTCATAAAATACAGTGCTAGGTATATGACGAAAACTGGGAGCCATACAAAGAAATCAAAATAGTTTAGAATTTGATCCTAAATAAGTTGTGCAAGACTGTGGTGGGTCAGAGTGGCTGGTAACTAATGTTTACAAAGGGCTGATGTAATTTTGTTAAGAGTCACTCATATAAAAACATGAGGTCAAATTCATCCCTTTCAATAAGAAGATGCAGCTCTCCTAAACTGAACGGAGCTACACCATCTTTTGCCCAGTGGTGAATGTGGCCTGTTATATCTTCTAAGTCTTCTCTTTAGCTATAATATATTCTATAAATGCTTATATATTATAGGATATTAATACTGAAAATGACTGGTTTGAAATAAATGGTGCATATTGCTTAATAAATGTTTGTACTGGTTTTATCTGTGCACTCTAACTCATGCTGAACTATTTTATGCTTTTACAATATCTTAATGATGCTTTCACGATACTGATGCCAAGCAGTGCTAAGAGCATTAAAAGATTTAGAATTAAGCATCCAAGCATGATCCTTCATAAACTGTAGGCATGTCCAAAGATACACTCGAGTTTTCAGTGTATTACAAGAACTGTGTGTCTGATTTAGACAACTTTCAGAAACCTATGCACAGAGGAATAACTTGTGCAGAGGAATGACTTGAATTGTTAAACTGCCAAGTACTGGCAGTGGAGCTAGATGCCTATAGATTAAGTCAATCATTAGATGTCCGTATCTGCAGTTGTACTAGTCCATACTTTTTTCTCTTTATGGTAGATAGCCATTTGGGGCACAAATGCCTTCAATCAGAGATGAAATGTTCTCTGTAACAATCTACACACCTTGCTAGCCCTGTATTCTGAGCAGCAGCAAAACATCATTCAAACGATAGTTTTAAAAATATTTGCAATAATATGTGTGACGATCACTGTGGCCTTTACATGTAGTGAGAGGACAAGAGAGGGAACCTTCCTTTTGCTAGACACATGAAAGGATCAATCAAACATGGGGCTGCTACCCGGTTGCTTCCCCCGGAGGAAGTATGGTTCCTTGTTTCCTGAATGCCACAAGCCTGAGAGATCATGAATCCGCTTCAGGAAAGTTCTAGTTTGGGAACCTGTTTTACACTCTGCTGGCGGGACCATGAGCCACCTACCAAAGTGGCCTAGCACCAAGAAAGGAAAAGTTAATTCATGGTCTAGGGGGTATGAAAAAGCATGTTGAGCAGCCAGTTTTGATACTATTAATTGATACTTAGCATAATGCAGCGGGGGGGGGCTACAAATAGTGGGAGGTAAGGAAAGGCTTCTCCCTCCCTAAGTGCTTTGCTGAAACATGGCCTAGATTCTCTTTTGAGCTGTCAATTGTGAAAGTAGAATGAATTATATAGTAAGAATAGAAAGGATTAAAGAAATGCTATCTGTACCTTTAAGCAAAACTGTTGGAATGCTGCAATCCAGGTATCAGGAATACAGACATTAACATAGAACAATTGCACCGTTTAAGGGCAATTGGTGAAGTATTAGCCTTAAATCGATAACAGTAAGGAAATAGGATATGCATGCTGTGCCCCAGGTGAATTTTCCTGTTTTGCTTTCTTTGTCCCTTTGTCTAAATTCCCGCTCTTTTATCTGTATAAATAAGACTGTTTGGGCCTTGCATGGCCACTCACATATTCTGAATGTTATTGGCGGAGCGCTGCGCTAATAAACAGAGTGGTCTGACAAATTGTGAGTCCTGATTCTAACTTTGACAATTTGGAGGTTCCACCGAGATGGCAACCGTCTTCACTGGGGCTGTGTGATTCCTGACTGTTTTTGTAGGATGACTGTGGCAGCCGGCACTGGGCATTTGGCCCAAGCGGTCCTCCACTAGAGCAGAAAGGCGCACAGCCACAGTGAGGTCTACGCCATCGAACCTGTTGGTTCCCACTCTGTTCTGGTAGGGATCCCGGGATCTGACATCAGGAATCTGGTCAGGTAATTATTTCTGTGTTTTGTCCGGACTGAGGACTGTCCTGTCTCTGTGTCTATCTGTCCTCTTGTGGAGTGTTTGAGTCTGGGTGCCGTCTCTGTCTGGGGATCGGCCGACCAAGGGGTTCCTGTCCCCGCGGTCTGAGTGAGTGGAATCTGCACAATTGCAGCCGCACCGCACTTTGGGTAAAACCCCTGGTGGGAAAGCAAGGGCGATTGAGGCAGTAGTCTGTGGGCTCCTTTTGTGTGTTGCACTGGGCATCGCTCCGACGAACCCGAATTTGCTTCTTGTTTGATTGGTGTGTGAAGTCCTCCTGTATGGGTAACCAGACGTCTAAGTCGGGACAGTTCCCTAAATGAACGCCGGCTCATTTTATGTATTTAGGATGGGTCCAGACTCCTGTAAATTTCTGGGAAAATGGTCTAGGCTAACTCAGGGGGATCCCAAAACTCAGTGGCCACTGTTAAAATCTTGGAACAAAGACTGAGTGGACGTCTTAAAAGACAAACTCGGCCAACCTAAAACTAAATTTGCTAAAGGAGAGGTTAATTGTTTCATGCAGTGGTGGCAAGAGGCAAATCATAGGTGGACAAAATCAAAACTGGCCTCTCTCAATTATTCAAATAATAAGTTAAAAGCTTTATTAAAAGCCTCCTCTCCCACCACTAGACCGAGCGCTCCCCTTTACCCCGTTCTCCAAACCCCGGATCGATCCAAACCCCCTTCAAACTCCCATCTCACTGTAAAAAGGACAAAAAGCTCCTTGTTCTGCTCCCCTTTGTCTGCCTCAGAAACTGATTCGTTAGTGTTCCACTACCAATTCAGCAAGAGGGGGGACTCCTCAACTAGCCACCACCCTTCCTGGTCCCTTTCCTTGAACATTTCTTTCAAAATTGTGAAGTGACCACAATAGCACTCACAAACGGTTCATTAGAGGAAGAAAAAAAAAAAAGCAGGATCGGGCCCAGAAAAGCAGGCAAGCAACAGATAAAGAAACTGAAAAACAGGTTGAAAGCCCTAAGGGAATAGTGTTAGAAGTAAGAAAAGCAGTAAGTGCAGGCATGAACCCCTGGAACAATACCTAAAATGGTGAAATCTGAGGTGATAAAGGTGTCATTTTGGGACATAAACAAGTGATTTAAGTAAAGAGAGTGAAAAGTTAACTCTACAGAGGCTGGAGAGAATTAAGCAGTTAAACTTTGTGAAAATGTTAAAAAAGGACCATGTTAAAGAGAGAGAATTCTTGGTTTCTTTGTAGCCATTCTGAAGGGAAATGGGCCCTTTTCCAGAAGAGTGCCTGTAAATAATCCATATATATATGTACAGCTATGTAAAAACAAAGTAGTGTAAAGAAATGTTAAGAAAAAAAAAGTGTATGTATCTATTTGTCTGTGAAAATATGTAAAGTTCTAAGAATCTAAACCAGCACATCTGGTTTGTAAAACTCCTGTTTTGTAGGGGTAAGATAAATTGATTTTGTTTTTGTTTTTAATGCCACTACAAATTCATTTGACTCTAATTCAAAGTTGCAAAACTGACAGACCTTTTTGCAAGACACAGGCAATTAGTTTTGTTTGGCTTTGGGATTTAGCATTTAACCCTTAAGGAGTAACTTCATTCTTTACAAAAATTAAAATGTTTTTAAATAAAGACCAAGTCATGGCTGCAATAGGGCAGTCAAAATCAGGAGAATAGGTAAAGATTCTGGAGTCTGTTTGTTTGGTTTGGTTTTTTTGTAACAATAGCAGATAAGAGCTGTAGTGAAAAAATAAGAAATTAACAGTGACCCTCTGAAGCAACAGCAGAGGTCAGGTGCACAAAACAAAAAGAAGCAATGTTAAAAACACTGAGCCTTAAAATGGCTCTGTGGAATCAGACTATCACTTTGATAAGGATACATGAAAACTCTGTAAGAACAAAAGAAACAGTTACACCTTATGTAAAAATTGATATGGCTAATGTTTTTAAAAAGTTATAGTATAGAAGGAATGTGCATTTTCCCTCGGACATATGCGGTGTATATTGTAAAAAGGGGTAAAAGAAATGCAAATGAAACATGCTGCTGAATTAAAATCCTATTAGGGCTCCAAAAAGAGCCGCAATAGGCTGTTTTTTTCTTTTTCAGATCCCTGTGTGTTAAGACAGAGTCTCTGAGCTCTGCTGATGGCTTTGAATCCAAAAGTCAAGCCTGTGTTGATGCAAATTACCTAACTGATAAAGAAAGGTGAGAACTGCCAGCACAAAAGAAGCTGCAAATAAAGAACATACCTGGTCAGCACACAAACTGCCTACATAAAAGGCATGGTATAACAAGATACCTTTTATAAATTTGATGCTAATGTTACTGTTAATATTAAACATTAAAATAACTTTAATGTTAGTAAGTACCCCTGTAACAACTTGTAGTGTGTATGATTTTTGAAAAAATCCTTTAAAGTAATATGGTACTGATGCTTCCCAGCTATTACCTGTAAATAAACTTAAAGCTTAACACTGCAGGAAAAACATTACAAACTTGGTCTGCTATGTAAGAGGCAAAACTTGAGGTACACCACCTCATGAATTTAATAACTAAACAGTGGAATAATTTTTGCATAACCCTTAAAAAGTAGAACCCATTAAAACCTGGCCTGCCTATAGAACAAAAAACCACAAGAAAATAAGGGGGTAATTCCTGATTTGCCTGCAGTCAGGAAGGGTATTTGTAAAAGAATGGAATCTTTAAGCAATAATCAATGCCACCCCAAAAGGGGTAGAAAAATGTTCTTTTTGTCTTTCAGATAATCCAAAGTACTGTATAATGGACTATGTGTATGTGTTAATTCTTGGGGAAAAGTGTTTAAAAAGTGTTAGCAACTTACCAGAAGACAAATGTAAATGTAATGTAAGTACTGTGTTTACCAATAATCACATTTACTATTTGCCACAACAACAACAACACCAAAAGAGTCTCAGCTTACTGTAAGCACTGATTTAGTTGAGTTCTCTATCAATCTTGGCATTGAATGGCAAACAGTTACCAATCATCTGTTAAAAGGTAAAAAGGTAACATGGTTCCAAAAAAAAAAAAAAAAAAAAAAAAAAAAAAAATTGTGGAAAACTGGACTATTCATATTATACACGCAAATGGGGACATGTTAAGAATTGCCACTGCAGAAAAGCATAACAGCTCACCATTGGTATAACATATTTTCTGGATGGTCTCCCACAACTACTGGCATACTAATGTTACTACCCCTAATTGTTTTTGGTTTTAAATTGTATGTGTTTAATTGAAATGCTTAAAATGTGCTGGTGGATAAAACAAATGTATGTAAAGCTAAAGCCACAGGCCCAAATCATCTCCCAGTATTTTCTATTACATGGACTAAATAAGAAGTGACACTGGCGATTAATAATCTTAGTGTCAAAAGGGGGATATGTAGGAGCAGGATTTTATCATGTCCCATAAGAATTACAGTATAATTTGATTTCATCCTGCTAGCCGCCTTTTTTTAAATACCAGAAAAAAATGACCCTCTGGGACTATAAGATTCTGTTTTCCCATATGCATTACAAATTGGGCCCTCTCTAACTCTTTGTTTTAAGATTTAGGTAGTAAAAGACAGGATTCTCTATTGTGTCTGTGTTAAGTAAATTAGAGAAACATTGAAGGCCTGGGTCTCAATGTAAATTGTCTTAGTTATCAATTGTAAAACTTAGCAAGGTTTAATTTGCAATGCTTTTTTTTGTTCTATATAAAATACTACTGTTTGTATTCTCAATCTGTTTGTGTGAATGAGGAATGTATGCATCAGGAAAAGACAAGGTGTGAAGGCCATTGTTACAGCCAGAGTCAAGGGACAGCTGTTAAACTGTCTGGCATCTCAGAGTGGATACATGCTTCGCAGTGTAAGAATGCACCACCCCCAGTGAACCAACCACCACCTCAGGACCACGCAGAGTCAATTTTTTTTGACTCCAGAAGAAGACGTAGAGGAACAGCCTGCAATAACTTACAATCTACGCTCTCGTAAGGGTTGCCAGAAGCAGATGACTACATAAAGCAAGGCCCAAGAAGAAGCAGTAGTGAGCTTAGCGCCTGCTGCCTGGTGGACATAAAACTGTGACTGCAGTTCCCTCAGTTGAGGTTGTCAGAACCAGAAGGGTCCTGCCTCCAACATGCGCCTCTGGTGGTGCCTGTTCTTCGGCTGCTGGTATCTTAAGGTCTGGGGAGTCCACAATGACAATTATTTTATCCAGCAGCAAGTGTGGATAGCTCAGACACTTATTATTTCTAAATGCTGGGTCTGCAGCCACATCCCAGCCCACTCTCAAACTGGTGTTCCTGTCCTGGCTATCCCACTCAATTCCCCAGACCTCACTGGAGGACCTTGTCCGTTTAACACAATATGGAACAGTCATGACACCTGGAAGAGGCTATTGGCAGTTCCTTTATCCCACTTGGGGGAGCAATACACCAGGCAAAAAAAGGCTCCTAAGTAGTTAAATAATGGCAAATAAAACCAGAGAAAGTTTAAGAGCCCTGGCCAAATAAACAGGGGCGATCGGACAGGTGGCTCTCCAGAACCGTCAGGCATTGGACATAGTGCTGGCGGCCAAAGGAGGGACCTGTGCTCTCACTGGAAAACAATGTTGTATGTTTATACAATACTAATGAGGTAATAGATCGCTATAGCCACTTAGAACAAATCACATATCTTCCCCATGAAGAGTCAAGTTCTTTATGGAAGTGGCTAAGTAACCTGTTCAATTTCTCTGGCATAGGAAACTGGTTGTTTCAGGGAGCCCTAACTATCCTGTTTGGAATCTTAGTGATTTTTGTATGCTTTCAGTTAATCTCCTGTTGTATACAGAATTGTGTCACCCAGATGACTGCCCCAAAACAGAGTGCTAATATGATGATTTTGAATATCGCTGATGAACTAAGAGATAAGGAACGGTTAATTTGTGGAACTCAGTAAGGGTTGGTCATGGCGTATGCCTGACCAAAAGGAGGGATTGTGAAAGTAGAATGAATTATATAGTAAGAATAGAAAGGATTAAAGAAATGCTGTCTGTACCTTTAAGCAAAACTGTTGGAATGCTGCAATCCAGGGGTCAGGAATACAGACATTAACATAGAACAATTGCACCGTTTAAGGGCAATTGAAGTATTAGCCTTAAATCGATAACGGTTAGTAAGGAAATAGGATATCCATGCTGTGCCCCAGGTGAATTTTCCTATTTTGCTTTCTTTGTCCCTTTGTCTAAATTCCCGCTCTTTTATTTGTATAAATAAGACTGTTTGGGCCTTGCATGGCCACTCACATATTCTGAATGTTATTGGCGGAGCGCTGCGCTAATAAACAGAGTGGTCTGACAAATTGTGAGTCCTGATTCTAACTTTGACACAATGTAATGCTGAGTGTGAAACAAGGAATTATTTGTGTGTCTGCACCACACACAATGGTGTCCAGGTCTGGCTCCAGCCCCACACTCGGATCCCCTGACTGATTGGCAGGTAGCGCCCTGCTCTTCTTAGTCTAACTTAACTGTTCAGCGATCAGGGTTTGGACACACCTGGGTTAATAGCGGTTGGGGGGTGCTAAGAACACGAACTACCCGACAATGGGAGCGTCTCTGCTCTGACTGGACCGCTCGGCCCCGCGTCTCGCCCGGGCCGGGGCAACCGCCGCCTCACGTGCACGGGGGGAGGGGGAGAGGCGAAGAGCACGTGACTCAGCACCCACGAGATCGGGCCGGCTCACAACATTCCGCAGCTCGGAGCCCGGCGAAGCGGGACAGGGCAGAGCGGCGGGTGACGCAATTCTCAGCTGAGTGGCTCCAGCGGCTTCACTTCCTCCCCACTCCTCGAGGAAACGGCCGGTGGGGGGCGCGGAGGGGGAGATTCCCCTTCCGCCGCGCGCGCCACCACCACCCGCACGGTCCCGCGATCCACCGCCCGGGGGGGGGGGGGCTGCTCTCTCGCCCGATTGGCCAAAGCACCCACCAATCAAAGGCAGCCAGCTCGCCCCTCCCGGAGCTCCCGGCCCCTCCATGCCGGGCTGGGGTATGGGGCGCAGCGGCGCCTCTGTGCTCCCGTCATGGCAGCTTCTCCTGCGCCTGCTGCTCTTGCAAGTGGCGGAGGCTCCTCCAGCCCCTGTCAGTGCAGAGAGGAGCCTGGTTTGGGGGCCCGGTCTGGAAGCGGAGCTCACGTTGCCCGTCAGGTATTTCTACATCCAGGCGGTCAGCGCAGCGGGACAGAACTTCACCCGCTCCCCCCCAGGTACTGTGCACGCGGCTGCGCGTCGCCCCCGGCCCTGGTTGTGGCTTTTGTTCTTCAGGCTGGGCTCTGAGCTGCCAGCCTGGCCGGGGCCCTGGGGCTGAGGAAACTGTCACCTGAAGGAGTTGACTCCGGATGAGAAGCAGATCCAAAGAGCCTTAAGTTTTTCTCCCTTCCCTTTCCCCTTCCTGGCGCGCGGGTGTGCCCAGTAACCCTGGGTCAATCACTGCTGCTTTTTCATCTTGCAGCGTCGGACGCATTTCGCTGTAATACTCCTACGTTTAAACACATGAAGTCTCACTCTGTGATAAGCTCACCGAAAACACTAAAATCCTACGTTACTCTTCTACTGTCCAGAGTGTCTTTCCTTGTAACTCTGCATCTTCTCTCCAGTTTCCTAAATGTTAACACACAATTAGCAGCATTGAAACAACGTGTTCAGAATTAATTAGCCTCCTGGGACCAGACTTCAGGTACACTAGCTTCAGCATCCGATAATTGGATCTCATTATGCCTCTTTCCGGTTAAAAAGCCATTTACTACCAGAAATCTCTTCCTGACGTGCGTACTTGTAGACCATGATCAAGTTAGCTCTTAACCTTTGTGACCGAAAGCACCCCTGTATTCATACCATACTCGCCATTGTAATAATCTTTGTACTAAACATGTCTTTTGAGGTTTTGTTTGAAAACTAGCTCGTTGGTCAATAACATGATGGTGAAATGTATATAACATGTAAAGTTGTGAATTCTCCCTTTATGATGTTATTAGCACGTGTTCAAAATCAGACAGCCCTTCCTACTCAAAAGTTGTTAAACAGGCCTATCCTAAACAAAGGAATGTGTGTTTATCTCAATTTACATTAAAGTATTAAACAGGGTCCTGGAGACGGGGGTGGGGGGGAAATGACAGGAAACAGAACAATTTGCCTTTTAGCAAGCACAAATGGGGGAAGAAAGTGTATGGCCTATACAGCAGCTAAACATTCTCTTTCACAGGTCTCAAACTGCTGCTCCTTAGGGGTTAATCTTCTAGATTTGTATGCTACTGGTATTAACTTCCTGTTAATTTCCTGCATTAGTACTGCTGCTAGAATGGCTTGTTTATTTCAGGGAATTTCAATGCTGGAGCTTGCATCAAAGTTTGTTTTAAATTACAGAAAGCATTTTCTTGTTCGGGCCTCCATTCCTATTGCACCTTTTTTTGTTGTCGTTGAAGTAAATGCCATAAGGATCCAGTTACAATGGCAAAATTTTAGATGTGTTTTCTTAAATAGTTAAACCCTCCTAACATTACCCTTAATGCATGAGAATCCTCTAGCCTTGGTAAATTCATTAATAATTTCACCTTTTATTGATCTACCTGAATTCCTTGTTCCCCTAGGGCCCCGCCCCCCAAATAATTCACTCTCCTATTCACTAGTTGGGCTTTCTCTTTATTAGCTTTGAAACCTGTTTCTTGGATGATTCTCAACACTTTTTTAGTTTGCTCAGTTACCTTCTCTTCAGTATCCACCCATATGAGTTCACATTCTCCCGATCCTCTTTGGAAGATTGATCCAGCATTCGCACCACATGTTGGTGCGCAATAGCTGGAGCGCAGTGTAGGCCCTGGGAACTTCTTTTAAATAAGTACTGTTGTTCCTTAAAAGTAAATGCAAAGCAGGCCTAAGAATCGGAATGCAATGGAATGGCAAAAAAACAATTTGCCAAATCGATGACAGAACCATTTAGGGGCCCTCTGTATTCTTGCCATTACTTGAGGTAGATCTGCTACTATTGGTGCCATGGTGGGGAGTAGCTTTATTAATTTGTCTAAAATCCACTGTCAATCTCCTGAGGCTTTTAATATGGGCCAAATTGGGCTATTGTATGTGGAATTTTCCTTTTCAATCACTCCCTGTTGTTCCAATTACTTATTTATTTCTGCCTCGCTTGCACAGGATATTTATATCAACCCTGTGGTGGCACTTCATCCCCCACAATTTTACCACATGCTTCGATTTTACCACATTCTGCTTTATTCTTAATTCATATGTCAGGAAACTCGTTTACCCACACATCCTGTTGATTCAGTATAATCTTCTCGACTGCTTCAGCAGCACATATTCTTGGAATTTACCCTGCTGTCAGGACACTTTCATCCAGCTGAGCACACATCACAGAACTCTGGTTAGTTAAATCCAAAACTAACCAATTCCCCCACACACACACACACACACACACACTCACCCCCAAAGGAGTCCCCAATATTACTGGCTCAGCCACCTGATCTATTTGAAGCATTTGTTCTTTACAACAAAAATCCCCCACTCTCTCTCTGCGTATAGCTATTTCTACTGAATGATACATTTTTCCTGACACTCCTTCCCCAATAAAGGAGGCTGCTGTAATGATCTCTGATGCATATCGAGTCAAATCACAACTTTTATTTGCAATATTTACACCAGCCCCACTATCCAATAGGGCATCTTTGGGTCCATTATCTCCCACAATTAAAGTTGTCCTAGGCTTCCCATTTGAATTCCATCTTAATTACCATCTCCCAGTCCTCAGGACCCATTTCTAGTGGGAGCAACTTGTCATCGGGGCTTCCCTATAGAGCAGGTTTTTCTGAACCCTCATCTTGCATAGCTGCAGCCTTTTTCTGCTCCTTAAACATTTCTTTTTCCATCCTTTGCATTTCTTTGATCAATTCATCAGTACGTCTCCCATTTCACTTATTCATATCTACTCCCCTCAGTTTCAAATACCTTCAAGTGATATTCCAAATCACATCTTTCTTCTGGGGCTCTTTTTGATTATTCCACCCTCTACCTCCTTGGAGCGGGGTGTTTTGTCCTTTACCATGGCCTCTTCTTCTCTCACAGTATCCTGATCTATAAGCACTCTCATTTGAATATGTTATTGCCTTAACAAAAGGTATTCTGGGTTTCAAGCCTTCTACCTGGCTTCCCCCTTTCATCATTTGTTGGCATACTATTCAGTGCTCCAGTGCATCCATAACAGTTAACCCCTCATCCTAGACTGCTTGGTTCATCAGATTAGTAAACATCGCTAATAAATTTCTGTCCAATTCTTTAAACACATCATTTCAAAATTCCCTCTGATTTAAATCAACTGCCATCAAAGAATTAGCTGTGATATGTCTGGCGACCTCCGCCCTGGGATTAATCACCAATTGTATTTTTCCAGCCAATAATCCCAATGTTATTTTTCTTAATAGGTAATCCCTGGGTGAATCTCCAGGTTTCATGTAATCTGCACTGGATAACACGTTTATGGGTTTTTGACCTATCTCTTTCCCTAGCAGTATAATGAATTGTGGTATTAGCTAGAGTGCTTCTGGTTGCCTGTCCAAAGCATTTTTCACTCGATCTGCCTGTCTAATTTCTTCAGTGGTAGCTGCCCTGATTAATCTATAATCTATAAAATTAATTTAATTTATGTTTCAATTCTTTGTTCCTTCTGATTCTGCCCACTGTACTAGTCCTGTAGCTAAATCTCTCATTCACTGGGCCTAATGACTTTACCATTGACTATAAATCTGAACTCGCAGAAATTATCTGTCTGCTCTGACTGTATCTCCCCTGTTGCATCCTTAATGGTTGATTTCTGTTCTATCACGGCTACAGACTTCACTGGCTTACCCTTTTCTGGCCAGAAACTGTTGAGGGAAATAAGTTTATTTCTTCCCTCAACTTAGTATAAAGCCCTTTTTGAGGTTGGTCAAATTCTCTTTACTCTTGACCCCCACACAGATCATCTTCTTTCCAAATATCCTTGGAATCCAGATTCAAATCTCTCTCTTTTTGACCCACCGCTGCAACTTGCAGCTTCTGTATTTTCATTTGCTTTTTCAATGCTGCCATAGTTTTCTGGCACCAACTGTTTTCTAAGGTATCCAGTATTACATCTGGTTCCACTGCACCCTCCATCCAAGAGCATGTTCCAAATGCAATAATCTTTCTGTAACAGATGGGGCTTTAACTTCACTGGGGTGCCTCTTTTACCCCTTTAATTCTCTTCTTAAACAATGTTTTCAACATTATTACAATAACACCACGTGGTATCTCCCCACATGGTTTTTTTTTTTTTTCCTTCACAAATTTCTCACAGATTTCACAAATGAGTCACCCTTATTAGTCTTAAATAAGGACTCCCCCCAACACTGTAAGACCCCGTCTCAAAATCTGGCACTTGTTAATATTTCTTCCCCCCCCCCCACCTCCGCATTCTCCACCACATGTTAGACCCGCAGTAGAGCTTTCTCTATGGGATGAGGAGCAGGCACATACCGGACACAGTGTTGGTATATAATATTCTAAATGCTCTCTATTCATTACAAAACAAACCTTAACTCACTCCACATTCACACCCCAAACATACTATATCAGAGTCCAAAGGTCAGAATGGTCCCGATGGCCAGTCAAGATTTGTTCCAATTATAAGATCATAAGATGCAGGGAGCCGGCAAAAACCACATCTATATTCACATGGGCTCTGGATCAATAAACGACTCCGATTTGCAGAAATCATAGGCAACCATTTATAATCCGTTCCGTCACGTCATCGGTTCTTTTCCTTTGTTTACTAGGTCTTCTACTCACACAATTCCAAAGACACAATCCTGGACGGGCCACCATGATCCAATGCGTGCCATTTCCTCCAATTCTTATACAATTTTTATCAGTCCAGCTGGTGGTGGTT
This sequence comes from Gopherus flavomarginatus, assembly GCF_025201925.1. NCBI lineage: Eukaryota > Metazoa > Chordata > Testudines > Testudinidae > Gopherus > Gopherus flavomarginatus. The sequence goes on from NC_066617.1 coordinate 335,410,770, forward strand.
CCTTTTCTGCTGATTCTCCATATTTTTCTCAGAACGTAATGAGATTGTTTTTGCACAAATAGTTCTAATAGTTATTGACCTTAAGTTCTTGCTTCGGTTGCCAGCTTGCAATGCTTGTATTCATGTCAAGCATGCGTCATTCATACCGGCCCCAATCACCTGTAACATATTACATGGATATATCAGTATACATTGTGGCACCTTAGACTAACAAATTTATTTGAGCATAAGATTTTGTGGGCTAAAACCCACTTCATGGGATGCATAGAGTGGAACACACAGCAAGAAGATATTTATACATACAGAGAACTCCCACCTTTTCATGTTCTTTGTATGTATAAATATCTTCTTGCTGTGTGTTCCATTCTATGCATCCCATGAAGTGGGTTTTAGCCCACAGAAGCTTATGCTCAAATAAATTTGTTAGTCTCTAAGGTGCCACAAGTACTCCTGTTCTTTTTGCAGATACAGACTAACACAGCTGCTACTCTGAAACCTGTCCAATATACATTGTGATTCATATACATAATTCTCCTTTGAGTAAGTGTAAATCTCTCTGTAGGTAAACACATGACTCGTGCATGAGCCAAGAGTCTTTGCAGTAGCAATGTCTGTCGAGACTGCACGTGTATCCTGTGCCCCCTCCCTCAGCTCCGTCTTAACCAGGCAGCAAGATGGAACCCAGCAGTGTCCAATCCATTCCTTCTCAGCGTTCACCAGTTCTTCTACTAGTTCATCTGATAACCAGATAATCTTCTACCCTTCTGGGAGGAAATCTTTCTGTCTACCTAAATTGTCAGTTAAAAAACCAAAAAGGAAGAAGACCCCCTTGTATAGATTGCCCTGTTTAGTTGTACTAAGTGTTATGGCAGAATTTCAACTTTTGGGCTTCAAGCCCTGCCCCTTCTGGAGTGGTTTGAGACCACTAACTGATGGTCGTAGCAGGTATTTATTCTGCTTGGGCGAAAGCTACACTCTGGAGCACTGGACAGTATGCCATTCCTTTTCCACCAGGATGCACAAGTCTCACAGGATGCTTGCCATAAGCTTCACTTTCTGGAGTAATCGAGGTCACTTCGGATCCTGAAGAAGTGAGTACCATGTCCAATCAGATATCAAAGAAGTGAACATCCCATGAATGCCCCCTCTAGCAGGCATGCAACGCCAAAATCCAGCACTGATTAAACTCTTAACATCAAGAAAAGAACTGGTATTGAGAACCCTGGCACCAATGTATGAGGCTGTCATAAACAGATAAGTAAGAGTTAATAGAACAGAAGTACTTCATATCTCTTTTGCCTGTAAAAGGTTAACAAGATCTGGGAGCCTGGCTGTCTCCTGACCAGAGGACCAATCAGGGGACAGGATACTTTCAAATCTTGAGGGAGGGAAGTTTGTGTGTGTGCTGTTAGAATTTGTTGGTTGTTCACTCTGGGGGCTCAGAGGGACCGGACGTGCAACCAGGTTTCTCTCCAATCTCTCCGATACAGGCTCTTATAAGTTTAAAATAGTGAGTACTGGATAGATAAGGCGAGCTAAACTTATGTTTGTTTTCTTTATTTGCAAATGTGTATTTGGCTGGGAGGAGTTCAAATTGGTATTTGTGAAAAGATTTTAATTTGTACTTGTATACTTAGGCTGGGAGGGTATTCCCAGTGTCTATAGCTGAAAGACCCTGTAACATATTCCATCTTAAATTTACAAAGATAATTTTTACCTTTGTTCTTTCTTTAATTAAAAGCTTTTTCTTGTTTAAGAACCTGATTGTTTGTTTTTTTATTCTGGTGAGACCCCAGGGGACTGGGTCTGGATTCACCAGGGAATTGGTGGGGAGCAAGGAGGGAAGGGGGTGAAAGAGGCTAATTTCTCTGTGTTAGGTTTACTGTCTCTCTCAGGGAGAATCTGGGAGGGGGAGAGAGAAGGGGAGGAAGGTGCATTTTCCTCTCTGTTTAAGATTCAAGGAGTTTGAATCACAGCGATCTTCCAGGGTAACCCAGGGAGGGGAAGCCTGGGAGAGGCAACTGTGAGGGAGAGGGTTTACTTTCCTTGTGTTAAGATCCAGAGGGTCTGGATCTTGGGGGTCCCCGGGTAAGGTTTTGGGGGGACCAGAGTGTACCAGGCACTGGAATTCCTGGTTGGTGGCAGCGCTACAGGTTCTAAGCTGGTAATTAAGCTTAGAGGAATTCATGCTGGTACCCCATCTTTTGGCCGCTAAGGTTCAGAGTGGGGATTATACCGTGACAGAGGCACTAACATTTTCAACATGGAAGACTGACAGGTAGAAAGGCTGTTCCAGGTGTAAGGGGACTGTTGTTGCCTTACTAAAACTCAGTGGGGGTGTTTTGGTTGGCTAGCTCCCAGTCCCAAAAGAAAGGGGAAGGATCAGTGGGAAATCAGGACCCTGAGACTGACAGTCCCCAGGAACAATGGTGAGAGGCCAATGCTCCAGGTCAGCCTGATTAGCCTGCCCACCCTGTTAATCAGGGAGTGAGGAGGCCAGAGGGGTCCCATTAGGGTGAACAGATCACCACACTAAAATATATTGGGACACATTGGGGTGCCGTCAGCCCTGCCTACAGTCCACCTCCGCTCTGCCTTGGCTCTTCACCCCACTCTGCCCCAGGTCCTGCCCCTTCCCCACTTGCCCCCCCCCCACGTCCTTCCTCATCCCCATGCCTGCCGCTGGCTTGCTGTGTCCCTCCTCAGTCCCCCTACCCATCACTCGCCTCCCAGCCCATTTGCTCACCCCTTCACCCCCTGCCCGCAACTCACCCTTCAGTGCCAACTTCCTCTCTGCAGAGTGGGTGCCTGCCCACTCCCCGCCTCTTCCTGCCCCTGCACTGCCCTCGCCCCGCCCCCATTCCACCCCCTTCCTCCAAGTCCCCGCCCCTGCCCTGCCTGGACCACCAGCACTGGATGGGGAAGAGTGCCAGCTGACCTTATGAAGAATCTTTTCCACTTGGAATAAGTCTTTCTCAAATCCTGCATCTTGGCAGGGGGTTAGACTAGATGACCCTTGTGGTCCCTTCTAACTGTATAGTTCTATGAGTTTGTTTTTGACTCCTGCATGCTGCAAGTGCCTTCCCATCAGCTAGCAAATATTCTTCACTTCTATTGGGTTTTATCTTGGTTTGCCTTATCTCTGATTCCCGAGGAACTAACATCTTCAAGTTAATACTGTGAACTCTGAATAATAAAGTTAATCTTTGCTTCAAAACATTTAAGACATGCTTACAGCATTGTAACTGTCACACCTCTAGGTAACTTACATCTTGCTTATTTTCAGCTGTGATTTGTCCATTTATATTAGACATATGATGATCAGGAAAACTTGAGAGGGTGATCTCTTCCTCTTACATACACCTACATTAATTTCCAAGAATGTATCTTATAAAGCATGACTGCTAAGTTTATGCACTCAGAATAGCTTGCAGGGTAAATCCAGAGAAATGTGTCTGAGTTTTATAGAGTTATTTCAGCTTTACACTGGTATAATTCAGAGCAGAATTTGATCCATCAGTAGCATCTATCTTTTTTTTTTTTTTTTCTATTTAAGTAACCCTAATAGCATGCAGTGTCTACAGCTATTTTTATTTTCTTCTTTTCAGGAAGAACACAGTTTAAAGTGGGAATTAAGACACTTTCCCCCAAAGAAGTCATCGGGATCCACATCCCTAACCTTATGGATAGGAATGATGGGTCATTTCTTATACAGTATCGAATGTATGGGAGTGTCAACGAAGGGTTAAAGATTGAGGTACTTTATGGTAATGAACATGTAGCTCAGTCTCCTTATATTTTGAAAGGTAAGTTTTCAGTTTACCATTTTATGGTGACAGCTACAGAAATGCTATGGACTAAACTTTGGCTAGTCAGAGACAGTAACAAACTGGAGGTACCAATGGTTTTTCTGGTTTAAGCAGCCTCTTACACAGCCATTCTCTTACACAGATTAAAGGAGCAGAAATAATCTACATACAGATCATTGCCAAGTTATGAGACATAAATATTTATGCCTGTAGACCATGGTCCCTGAACTTCAGGTGCTGCCTCAGAACATGCCTCCCTAGCTCTTGTTGCAGGGTGACCTTGAGGTTTTGTGGAGTGCTACAGCAGAGACAAAACTGCTTCATTTGTGGTCTAGCTGTGAGTGCTATATTTGTCTTAAAGGAAACCTCACCTAGTAAAGCAAGGAAATCCATGTTGTTCCCAGCAATTCATAATTTGTTCAGTCCATCTTACCCAGGGCTGGTGCAAGGATATTTTGCACTCTAGGCGAAACATCTGCCTTGCGCCCCTCTCCTTCCCTATCCCTCCTCCTGCAGTATCGCTTATTATAAACTTTCAAAAATGAGTACTGCATAATATGGCATTGTTCATTAGAATTAATACATGTGATTGGACCCCATATCTACTCTGGCGACACCATCAGAGGACCCAACCACATCAGCCACACCATCATTCACCTGCACATCTACTAATGTTATATATGCCATCATGTGCCAGCAATGCCCCTCTGTCATGTACATTGGCCAAACCGGACAGTCCCTACGTAAAAGAATAAATGGACACAAATCGGATATCAGGAATGGTAAAATACAAAAGCCAGTAGGTGAACACTTCAGTCTCCCTGGACTTTCTATAACAGATTTAAAAGACACTATTCTTGAACAAAAAACTTCAGAAACAGACTTCAAAGAGAAATAGCAGAACTAAAATTGATTTGCAAATTTAACACCATTAATTTGGGCTTGAATAAGGACTGAGAGTGGCTGGCTCACCACAAAAGCAGCTTTGCCTCTCCTGGAATTGACACCTCCTCATCAATTATTGGAGTGGACCACATCCACCCTGATTGAATTGGCCCTGTCAACACTGGTTCTCCACTTGTGAGGTAACTCCCTTCTCTTCATGTGTCAGTATATAATGCCTGCATCTGTAACTTTCGCTCCATGCATCTGAAGAAGTGGTTTTTTTACCCACAAAAGCTTATGCCTAAATAAATCTGTTAGTCTTTAAGTTGTCACCGGACTCCTTGTTGTAATTCTAATTTTTATAAAATTAGAATGGTGGATAGTCTGTCATAGTGGGGGATTGGGTTTGGTGGGGAGAGGAAGCAGACTGGGTTCAGTCAGTGGGGGTTTGGGTTTGGCTGTGGGGTGCAAGAGAAGCAGACTGGGTTCGGTCACTGGGAGGATTGGATTTAGCTGGGGAGGGGAAGGGAAGCAGACCGGATTTGGTCAGTGACAGTTCGAGTTTGGCCAAGAGGAGAAGGAAGCAGACAGGGTTTGGGTCAGTGGGGGATTGGGTTTGGCTGGGGAGCAGAAGGGAAGCAGACCTGGTTGAGTCAGTGGGGTATTGGGTTTGATAGGGAAGGGAAGCAGACTGGGTTTGGTCAGTGGGGCTTCAGGCTTGGCTGGGGAGTGCAAGGGGAGCAGACCGGGTTTGGTCATTGGGAGGATCAGGTTGGCTGGGGAGGGGAAGGGAAGCAGACTGGGTTTGGGTGTGGAGGGGGGAGAGGGGCAATCTGGGTTTGGCCCGGGGAGGGCAGTGTAGGATTCAAAGAGCTGCAAGGTGAAATGGGCGCTCTCCAGTCCCTGGCATGCAGCAGCGGGCCAAGTGCAATTGCAACAGGGCAATGGGAGTGTGTCACCTGCTTTGCCTTCATGAGTCCATCCTGCACCCAGGCTGGGGAGTTGAATGCTGGGCTCTCACTGCGGCAGGGGGATATGGGGCAGGCAGGACTGTGAGGCCCTCACGCCAAAGAAGAGGCGGGAGGGTAGAAAGCTGGGGCGCAGGGAGGTGAGTTAAAGCGGCTTAGCCGCCCCTCCACGCAAGAGAGCCCGCAGAGCTGCCAGCCATGGCGTCCCTCCCTTTCTCTCCTCAGAGCAGAGCCTCTGCCTGGAAATCCTGCAGCCCGCTCTCCAAGCATGCCATGTGCAAGCCGGCTCTGGCCTGCACTGCACTGACAGCACAGCTCAGCCCCAGCGGGGGTCTTACACTTCCTGCCGCAGACTGCTCCACTCTCCTTCTGGCTGCTGTGCAATCTACGAGACAGAGGAGCTATTACTGTAACATATCTACCAACACAGCAATATCTGTACAATTATCAATTCACAATCAAATGACTTCACTGGCTTTCTAAATGGTAGGAGAGCAATTCATTGGGAGCGTGGCTCTTATCATATACGTCTTCCCTACAGTCTGTGATCTGCAGCCAGCATCTTGATTGACAGAGGTGCCCCCAAATCTTGGCGCCCTAGGCAGCTGCCTAGTTTGCCTAGTGGTTGCACCGGTCCTGATCTTACCTTTGTGATTTCTGAAGCATGGTCCTTTCTAGACATTGATATCTTATAACCAGCCCCATGTTCTCTCCTCTTTTCTTCCTACAAGCCCAGTTTAGATCAATGCTAGTCCCTACACTATAAGTTCCACTTAAAAGGGGAAAATAATGCAAACTGTTTTCAAATTTCTGGTCGTCGTCTTTCTTCTTGCAGTTGATTGGTTGCCTACCAAGGGAAAAGGATGAACACTGAAAACACAATTACTACTTCAGCATCGTTTCCCACTCTTTCCTTCTCCTGATCAAAAATTGGTTTTTTTTGTTTTTTTTTTTTGTATAGCATCCTATGTACACACTATTATAAAACACTTCAAAACTGAAGCAAAAATGATTTTAAGATGAGATTTTTAAGAGAGTCAGTAAATTGGAGGATGAGTTCCAGATAGTTTGGAATAGCAAAAATGAAAGCAAATTTCCTCCCTGTTTCCACTACTGCTCGCATGGAGAGGACAGAACCATAGCCAGAGTAGGTGCAGATGGGATAATAGTTGATGCAACAGTAGAAAATGTTAGTGCAAGTCTATGAAAAGTTTTGAAAAATTCGAGTACTGTGGATGTCAAGTGAAGTTGACAGCAGATAGGTGTGATATGGTCCAACTGCAGCAAGACAGTGGCCTCGGTATTGGTGCTGGAGCATGCTTACATAATCACTAATGTGACAGAGTACAGTACTTGTTTTTAGCTAGAAGTTCATGGAATAAAGTTTACTTAAATGCTTAGTCCTTATTACAGTGTGTAAATCCACACTGATCCAAAAGGACAAACTACATGATTAATTATACATAAAAGAAAGCACCTCACTAAATGTAAAGACTGTGGCACTATAAAGTTCTAAATAAAGGTTAAAATATTGATAAACGAAGCTGTACAGCTGAATAATAGTATTGATGGATGCTTTAAAGAACTATAGGCATTCTGGCTCACTGGCAGGTAGCATGACATTGGTATACGACTGTTTTTTCGGTAGAGATGATCAAAAAATGGTAGATATTTTCCCTGACAAATTAAAAAAATATATTTTTTCAAAAATTTTCAGTTTGTTTGGATTTTGGGCAAAATAAAATTGTTTTGGTGATTAGTTGTTTTTGGTTTCTAAAAAATAAAAAAATTGATTTTTTTATTTTTTCATCAAAAACCCAGACAATTTAGAAAGAGAAAATTTTCCAAAAAAATATTTGTTGGTAAAGATGGTCTTTTTATTCAAAAAGCAAAAAAACCAAAAGACTTCCACCAGCTCTAGTTTCACATTTTTGTATCCATCAGGAGTCTTGGGCATTGTAAGATGAGATTATCACAGAAGTCCTACATTCTCATTGCTTTGTGTTCTGCAGGGCCTGTGTATCATGAGTATTGTGAGTGTCCAGAAGAAGATTCTCAGACCTGGCAGAATATTCTCTCTTGTCCGTCCCAAGAGCCTCAAGTTACTAAGGACTTCACTTCTTTTCCCATCATCAACCTTCAGCGGATGCTTCATGAAGTCCCAACAAGGTTTGGGCAAACGAGAGGTGCTATTGTTCATTACACTGTTCTCAATAATCACATCTACCGTCGTTCCTTAGGGAAGTACACAGACTTCAAAATGTTCTCAGATGAAATGTTGCTCTCATTGGCAAGAAAGGTACCAGCTATATAAGACTTTTAAAGACTTTTGGATCACACAGATTTGTTACCGTTTGGATATTCTATTCATACTTTTATTTTCATACAAACCTTAAACAACTGCTGCATAGTTAATTATTAAACTAAGATTTTATTTTTATTTCTGCATGATATCATCTGTTTAGGAAGCCTGATGTTACTGGTGACTAATTATCAGATCCAAAGCCCATTGAAGTCAGTAGGAAAACTGCAGGCACTACGATTCTAGAGGATTTCCTGAACTGGAACTCCAGTTACACAGAGGGCTTGCAGGATTGAGGCTGTAGTCAGTGTCTTTATCTCAAATAATGCTGATCATTGTTTGATGGCTTGATTGACTGATTTTGAGAGACAAGATAGGTGAGATAAAATCTTTTATTGGACCAACTTCTCTTGGTGGAAGGGACAAGCTTTTGAGCTTCACAGAACTGTTCTTCAGATCTGAGGAAGGTAACTAGAGTGTCAGAGCTAAAGACAAATTAGGACAGATTGTTAAGCATAGGGGTTTCACATATGCTATAGGAGGCCACTTAAAATGAAATGGACATTTAAGGGGTATCAGGCAGTTGGGTAAATAATGAGTCCATTACAACAATTTGTAACACACTTTACTGTCTGATACCCCTTAATTGCCCACTTCATTTTAAGTGGTCTCCTATGGCATTCTCCCTTCCACACTAGAAGCTGTTGGAATAAAAGATACTTCCTCTCCTACCTTCTCTCTCTCTCTCTCTCTCTCCCTCTCTCTCTCTCTCCCCCTCCTATCCGGAGACCAACACAGCTACAACAACACTGAAAATGATTGATTCTTTGATACAAGAAAACTGATGACTGCACTTTACTTTTAAAGCATGAGTAGTTGAAGCATAAACCTTTGTGTAATTGTCCTGTATTGGATATACTTCTAGGTTCGTCTCCCTGATGTAGAATTTTATCTTAATGTTGGAGATTGGCCAATGGAACATCGAACAGCTAATGATACGCCTGGCCCTATACCTATAATTTCATGGTGTGGCTCTGTGGATTCAAGAGACCTAGTCCTTCCAACATATGATGTAACCCATTCAACACTTGAAACCCTACGTGGTGTTACAAATGACCTCCTTTCTATTCAAGGAAATACAGGTAAATTAGAATTCATAAACTTTACAAATCAATTCATAACCCTGTCAAAGGCAAAGTAACAGAATATATGTAAAGAGAGATATTGGCCAAAATTTTCAAAGCCAGATAAATATATAAATATCTAAATAAGAGTGGCCTGATTTTCAGAAGTGCTGAACACTCACAACATCCGCTGACATCAGTGGGAGCTGAAAATGCTTGTATTTAGTGCCTAAATATGGATTTCAAAGTCTGACGTTAGGCACTCAGGCTTGAAAATTTGGCCTTAAATTCAGACTTTAGTTACACCCATGCAACACCATTGACTTTTAAATTAACAGTCTCCCATTTGGGTTCTGGAAACAATACTTTGTGTTAAAAAGAATTTCTTCCTCCTACAGGTATAAAAGTTCGCAAAGCAGACAATAAAAATCCCTTTGAAGTGATTTATGCTCTGTCATGTTAGTATGCCAAGTACAATTATTACATTTTGCACTGGAATGCTTTTAGAAAATAAGTGCCCAGTAAAGTGTAGTTACTGTGGTTTCTTGACAGATGTAAATATCATGATTATAACTCCCTTCATCCAGTAAAGTGCTTTAGAATGCTTTAGCCAAATACTAGTCCAATTTCTGAGAGGGGATTTGGTCTATTGTTGTAATTGTTTAAATTAAACTGTGAAAATGAATGCATAACCCAGGGGTCGGCAACCTCTGCCACGTGGCTTGCCAGGGTAAGCACCGTGGTGGGCCAGGCTAGTTTGTTTACTGGCCATGTCTGCAGGTTCAGCCTATCACGGCTCCCACTGGCCACAGTTCTCCGCTACAGGCCTATGCGGGAAGTGGCGCAGGCCGAAGGATGTGCTGGCCGCGGCTTCCCACTGCCCCCATTGACCTGGAGCGGCGAACCACAGCCAGTGGGAGCTGCGATTGGTCAAACCTGTGGATGTGGCAGGTAAACAAACTGACCCGACCCACCAGGGTGCTTACCCTTGTGAGCCACGTGCCAGAGGTTGCCAACCCCTGGCATAACCTTTTGCAGGACAGCCTCCACTACACTGAAAAATAGAAAAATATTGTCTGTGTATAAAGAGAACCTCAAGGGCCAGGCTTTTTCTTTCCTATTTGTTTGTTTGAACATTAAAAAATATTCTTTTTCCTGGGAGCCTCTATGGCAGCTTAGAGAATTAGGAATATGATGTGATGAGCACCAAAAAAGGAAACTTGACCGAGGAAGTGATGTTTATTTAGACAGTTTAAAGCTCCCGCTCCTTCACCAAAAATTTACTTAATTCAAATACCAGATAAACGGTTTGGACACAAGGTTTCTGTTAATGACTCAGTATACCTGTTCCTTCAATGATGGATGGAATAAGCTGCTCCCATCCACTTCTCTGGGTCCTCCACAGAGACTACCAGCACAAACAGGAAAGGCAAGATTTGACACTTTTGGATATTTCTAAAAGTATAACGACAAGCAGAAGGAAAGTTTTACAGGCTTTCTCTGTATATTGTAAAGATACAACACTTTTTTTTCCCCCCTTCTGTAGGTCACCTTTAAGTGACTCCTCAAAGGTCTGGCAAAATTGGCTGCTTAACAGAGGTTACTGAAGGTGGAGTGGAATTAGGGATATTTGGGTGGACTTTTAAGATTGAAGGTCTCTTGCTCAGGTTTCACAGTATTCAGTACTCATATAAGTTAAAAACTAACAAAATTATTTTCTTGACAATATGTTGAAAGACACATAATTTTCTTAGAGACAATATAGGTGAGGTAATATCTTTTATAGGACCAACTTCTGTTGGTGGAACGGACAAGTGTTCAAGCTTCACAGAGCTCTTTGTTTCTTAAAAGAAAAAAGACTTAATTTTACATTTTAAGAATTTTTTTCCATGCCAAAACTTCAGGACAGGGCAAATATTTACCAGTTAGGTTTAAACATTTCTTTAACTAACAAGTTCATAATGGAAATGTATGTGGATACCTGTTTTACCATACATGGGAGTGTGACCCTGATACATTCAATATGAATTTGTTATGATATGAGCATGTTTAACTTAAAGATTTCAAGACTGTCTTCCCCCTCCGCTCCCTCATCTCATTCATTATCTTTAGGCCCTTTCTGGCACAACAAAACAGAGCGAGCTTTCTTTAGAGGTCGAGACAGCCGAGAAGAACGTCTTCAATTGGTGCAGCTATCTAAGGAGAATCCAGAGCTACTAGATGCTGGAATAACAGGATATTTCTTCTTCCGAGACAAGGAGAAAGAGCTAGGAAAGGCTCAGCTCATGGGATTCTTTGACTTCTTTAAGGTTTGCCACATTATATTGCAGACCTGGGCTTACTTTGCAGTTAAATGGTTACTAACTGAAGAGAGGCAGCTTTCCTTTTTAATTTTGCTGATTGCATTTCAGTGTTTGAAACAGTTATGCTGCTCTGGGCATATGTGGCCATACAAAATAGATATTTTTCCATTAGAAATTTATCCATAAATAAAAACATAGTGTAAAACATCCTTTAAAAAAGCCATACATTGTGGTCTCTTTGACTTTAGTGGGCTTTGGATCAGGCCTTCTATTCAGATTTCTGACCCACTGTAACTGTACATTTCTTATTTAATGTGCAAACAGTAGGCATATTTTATATAGATGTAGGTGCACTGTGTATTTCAAAAACAGTTCTTGTAGCAGTGGGTCAGAAAAGTATATTGAATGTTGCTGATTTATTTGAACCTGCAACTCCTTCAGTTGCTAAGTCAGCAGCATCCAGCTCTGAGCAGTGGGGAGGGCGAGGATGTGAAATGTCCTCCTTAACTTTGCTCATGCGCAGACATCTGCAGTCAAGAGTTTCCTGGCAGCTGGATTTAGCCATAATGTTATTTCCTTTTCATATTCTTCAAATGTGATTCACAAAACAGGCAGACATGGCTGGCTTCAGTGTTCTGTCTCTGTCCTCTGAAACTGCTTGCGTTATGTTGTGCCATTCATTGGAGATGGTATGAAGTCAAACCACTTCAAGCCGAAGGCTTGTGAGTGAGGAGATGGAGAGGAGAGCATTTGGGAACTGATTCAACTCCGAGTCGCTAATATATTAAACATCTTATCATTTGCAATTATTTTAAACCTTATATTTGCCTTACAAAATTTTAATTTTGATTTAGTGGCTTCACTAGAATGTAATGAATCTGCTGATCCTTATGGGAAAGTGAACAGCGATCCTGTAAAGTTGCAGCAGAGTTATAGATCTCTGGAAGTAAAGGGGGCATAGCCTCAGCTGGTATAAATTGTCACAGCTGCATTGACTTCAGTAGCTATTACATTTTTTGCCAGCTGAGGTTCTGCCGCATGGATTATATCAGAAATGCTAAAAACAGCTCTCTCCAAAGTGAACGCTGTATATTACCTTTAGTGCAGTGTTTACTATTACTCTGTTTACTTTTAATTGAGGATGAATTTGGTCCTCTTTAAATGAGAGATTATGAGAGAGAGACTACAACTAGGTGACAGCTTCCCTCAACCCCAACTCTATCCTTGTCCTAGCCCTCTTCTTAACAGAATGCCCATCATGGTGTCCATGTGAATTGTGGTTTTGTGATGTGAACTGAGGACAACAGGGATTAGGTTCTTCATAATAAACTCTATAATATTTGGAATTCATGTATATAAAACATGGAGCTGATATGGATGACTTGAAAAGCTTTGGTGGGTACCTAGATGAAAGCTTTTGATTTTCTTACCCCTACTGTCAGTTGTTTTGCGGTGGTGGTGGTGGTTGTTGTTTTTTTTGTTTTTTTTTAAACTGGGCTTATACTACACAAATATTGAGCCATATCCATCTTGCTTTGTTTATTGACTTCTGTGGGACTATTAGGGTGAGCAGTATTTGGCATGTTTTTAATTGACTCTGAGGTCAGCCCTGTGGGGTAGGTAAGTGAGGACACTGAGGCATAGAGGCTAAATGATTTGCCCAAAATCTTGTAAGGAATCTGTGTCAGATCCATGATTAGAATCCAAAGGTTCTTAATTAACAGTCTTGGGCCTGAACCACAAGACGGTGCCTTTCTCTAGATACTTATTATTTCTGGGACATTTTGAAACTGTGCATATATCTAACACTAAATAGGTTGAAAGATGAGATATATTTTGATTCAAAATATTTTTTCTCCTTTTTTATTTCTTTGTTTTCACTTTACAGTACAAATATCAAGTGAATGTAGATGGAACAGTAGCAGCATACAGATTCCCATACCTCATGTTGGGTGACAGTCTAGTACTGAAACAAACCTCTCAATACTATGAGCACTTCTACAGTGAATTAAAACCATGGAAACATTATGTTCCAATTAAAAGGAGCCTTGATGACTTGCTAGAAAAAATAAAATGGGCTAAGGTAAGTGTTGTTACCAACAAAGTTAAAAGAGGTAAATTGACATATAAACTGACATATTCCTAGTGGTCCTCTGCTGTTTGTATTGCTAAATCTGTGTTCTGCATCAACTCTGCACTGAGATATTCAGATAAAAGGTGTATATATTGCTGCTATTATTTATTTAACTAAATGAAAGTAAGGCCTCAGTTCAGGTAAACATCCACATTCAAGAAAGCACTTAAGTACAGGCTTAACTTTAGGCATGTGTGTAAATGTTTTGCTGTAGAACAACTTGAAACAAATTTTCAGATCTTTAAAGATTGCTTTCAAACTTCAGATTACTTTTTTTTTTTTTCAAATGCTGTGATCAGAGTAGAAATTATTATTGCAGATATCCTGTTCAGATGTACCAAAATAATACCTTCCTGTAACGTAGAATGAGAGAGACGGGCTATTTATAAATATTCCAAACATTATTGTGATGATGTAGAATATAGCTGAAACTAGCAGTGTGAGAAATACAAGAAATGTTTCAGTTCTGAGTACTGTAGTTGTTCACAAAGGACCAGATGAAGGGCACTACAAGCTTTGAAATGAAGCTCTAAAACTCTTGAATACAAGTACATGAATAAAAGTGTTTAGTACACTACCCACATCACCAAAACACATTCCACATGTGTTATCAAGGATGGTTCAGTTGAAATGCTTCACAGAGAACAAGGCTGGAAACAGAAACACTTAATTACATGCTGTAGGAAAAGACAAAAACTACAGCTCTGTATTCTGTGTAATCAAACCTGTGTGAGAGGCCTCAAACCTGCTTATGAACTGGGCTGCGACTTGGACAATACAGTAGAGCAGTAACTGACTGATTTTTTCCAAATATATACAATTGGCCACCAATATTCTTACCAGCAGCCCTAAGGATATCAATGTCTTTGTGACCATGCAAGTATACCGATAAATTCTAAAAACCTGGAACTAAATACTGTGTTCTTGCACTATATCGGTAATTGTACATTGGATAGCATTCCAGCTATTACTACAGATCTGAACAGCCCTCTTAATGAGAGTTATCATGCTAGAAGGGAATTGAGTGATTCACTGATTGCTCTATTATTCACTGCTGTTTCTTTCCAATTTCTCAGGTAAATGATGAAGAAGCTAGGAAGATTGCTAGAGAAGGACAGTTAGTTGCAAGAGAATTACTGCAGCCTCACAGGCTTTACTGCTATTACTACAAAGTGTTCCAGGTTAGTACAGTGTGTCATTTGGTTACATTTTCACCTAGCTGCTACTAGTTCTAGCCCTACAGTTTTTTCTATTTAGTCCACATATCTTAAGACATTGTTCATGATAGGTTGTAAGGGATCATCCAAGAACTCTAGCTGAATGTACCTCATTATTATTGGGATGCAGTCTGAGCTACCAGCAGTCCTACTGTGAAAGGGGTCTCATGACTTCCCACCTCGACCTCATCCGCTTTCTATTCTCTCTTTTATAGTGCTTTATTTCTGATTAAGACAGGTGGTCTTCCGTTGGCCTTTGACCCTTTGGCTAGTGTTCCTCCTTTTGCTAGCTCCAACTTCATCCTCTGAACCAATGTCCCAACATGGCATTGGTTCTTTGGGTGGCCCTGGTTCTGGTTACTGGAAAAGGAAGCCCTGACAATATGGCAGCTGTGCTGCCAGGTAGCAGGGCAGGCCAAAGACCCAAGTCTGTTGCAGATGGCACTAGTCTCACACTGATCCTGGGGGATCCCTGGAATTTATGGACTGTCCCGTGGCCTGTTTCTTGGTGTTGAGCAAATCATACTCAGCAATGTAACAATTATGGAGAAAACTGAGAACCGCACAGGGATCCTCCCTTTTAGCTTCCTTCTATAGATTTGCTCCTGGGAATGGAAGGTTGGGCCCATTATTAATCGAATTACAGAGATATTGTGAAAGAAGGAGTAACAGTAGTTGGTCACAGCCTGTGGAGCAGGGGAGAGCAGAAGGAGTGTTGTCCACAGAAATGGGGTTAGCAGAGGAGACTTGGGAAGCATCTAAGATGACAACTGGCCATCCAAGAGGGTATGTGAAAGGCAGGCAGGATAGATCCAACCAGTTGGTGCATGGTGCAATATACATTATTTTCACTTCAAGAAGCAGAATTCTAATTTGATTCAGAAACCCTCTACTCTCTATGGGTATTGAATTGCTTTGCTGTTCTGCTATACAGAATCAGATCTCCTATGAAGCACACATTAATGACATCACTTTTTGGACTGTTTAGTGTGCAAAAATGTGACTGATCATTTGCATGTGTTTATATAAAGCAGTTTCATACTGTTGATGACAGTATTAAAGCTGACATTTAATAGGACATAAGACAAAACATTAAAGGGAGTTCCAGATCCAGTTTAGCTTATTAGTAGGTGTTTCAATGAAAACCTAGTGAACAGACTGTAAATGATGTAGGAAGCAGTGTTTAAAGCAAGGCTTGACAGTGGAAGAGAGGAGAATTCTGTTACATGAATTACATGCTATTGTGTCAGCCTTAAATGTCACTTGCATATTTCAGAAATATGCCAAGCACCAAGCCAACCAACCTGAAATAAGAGATGGAATGGAACTTGTACCTCAACCTGATGACAACACCTCCATCTGCAATTGCCATAGGAAAAAGCCTTTAAGGGAAGATCTATAACTGTACCAAATGAAGAAAACTACTCTGATTTCACTAATGATGCAAAAATATACATGGGATTTAAGCTGTGAAATCTAGGACATACTTGTGCACTGGGGAACATTCTTGGTTAAGTAATCTTATTGTATTTGCATACCTTTATTCACTCTGCCTATGATATACAAGTTAGTGTAAGTTCTTCTACAGAAGCATTTATCACACAACAGAACAGTATTAGATTTCTCCATTAAGTCATCTACTGATTTCTATTTTCTACTGAAAATAACTTTTTAAAACCAGAAATTATTCTACCACAGTATTAAGCTGAATACTATATATACAGCAGATTTGTAACCGTAGACACAAAGTGGATCATGTTAGGTTTACAAGTTCCAAATCTGGTATTACCATCTGATGTTTATTTGATGGTCCATGTCAGATAAATCTTGTGATCTCCATTCAGATCCTAGTGACAAGTTGTCCAAATCAAGAGTCAGATTGGGGGTAAAAAATGGTGGTGATCTTCCAGCCTCCGCCTGTGACCAAAATGAGATACCTTCACCCCTACTGTAGATTGTATAGATATTCAAAATATGATCCTAATATGGTCAGGGCACTTGCCTGAAACTCAAGAGACCTGGGTTCAGTTCTCTGCTCTGCTACAGAGCCTATGCCGGTATAGCTACTTAGTGCAGACACACTGTACGCCAACAGGAGGAGTTCTGCCAGCATCGTAATACCTCCTCTCTGAACATTATCAGCTATGCTGATAGCAGCATGCTTTTGTCGGCATAGTTGTGACAACACTGGGGGCTTTGACAGCATCACTATGTCAGTTGGGGGAGTGATATTTTTCCAGCATAATTTTGTAGTATAGACCATGTGTTAGTCCTGGCCTACACTTAAAATTTAGATTGACCTAGCTATGTCACTCGGGTGTGAAAAATTCACACCCATGAGTGGTGTAGTTCAACTGACCCAACCTCCAGCATAATTTTGTAGTATAGACCATGTGTTAGTCCTGGCCTACACTTAAAATTTAGATTGACCTAGCTATGTCACTCGGGTGTGAAAAATTCACACCCATGAGTGGTGTAGTTCAACTGACCCAACCTCCAGGTGGATTATCTACATAAACAGAAAAAACCCTTTTATTGATATAGGAAGTCTAGGCAAATAGGCTCTATCTAAATGTCAGTAATTACATGTTTAAACATACTGGTAGCCAAAACATATTGTATGTTTTTCCTTGTCTATTTGGACAGAAAATACTGTTCTAATCATGTTAGAGAACCACATTTTAGCCTAGTGATACATACAAACATGTTTACAAATAATTTCCCCATTCACACAGGCAAAAATAGCCACATTTTAAAACATGGTTTGGACACTCGTATCACTACTATAATTAATCATGGTTATTTTTGTAGTGCACGCAGGGTCATAGAAGAGAATAATATAAAGTTGCCATTTCCAATCACACTACCAAGGGAAAGAAAAATTTCTTTTGTTCCATGTCCCCCTTCTCCCTCCACTCCGGCACCCCTCCACCGGCACCCCTCCACCCACACCCCACAGTTACCAGTGCTAGATTTGAATAGAAAAAAACATTTCAGTGCAGTCTTCTAGATCAACAAAATGCCCTCTCCACTCTTTACAGACACTAAAGTATTTGGGTTTTGTATAATGTCTGGGCTTTTTACATATATAGTAATGATCTTTTTAGTTGTACAGTATTTTAAAAATTGGTGCATCTCAAATGTCTTTTGAGAGAAATACATCGTAAATATTTTTAGAACCATTGATAGGGTGAAAAGGCCAGGAAAGGGTTAAGGGCTACTTGTCTGTCACATGACTCGGGATTTAAAGAAGGGGTTTGTCTTCTTTCAGAAAGGCAAGGGGGAAAGCTTGGTGGTGGTGGTGGGGAGGATCACTTTGTTTTTATGTAACTCATGACTTTCTCTGTTTGAACAATAAATTGGGTCCTGAGGCCTACCATGTATTAGAAGTGAACCCTTTCCCACAAAACAGCCTGCCTCTGCTGAGTCACGCACCTTAAATGCATAGTACAGCCCCCATTTAGTCAAAGTATTTGTGGAAGATGTCAAAACAACTGGGTAATTGGTGTGTGACTGGGAAAATGACTAATGAGGAATATGGTGTATTACCATAATTTAGATATGGGGGGGGGGTTGGCTGTTGAGGGAGGGACGGGAGCTCAGATAAATGTAGCTATTCTGAATGTGTGAAAAGGTATTTTCAGGGTGGCTCTTGTTTGACTGTCAAATATTTATTTTTCATTTTTCTGATATAGGCACATGGAAAAAAGCAAAACACGGCATAGACATTTGTATCTGCTATAGAGAACCAAGAAAATGGAGGGGAAAATATATAAAATAAACAAACCAGTTCATTTAGCGCTGATGTTGCATGCTTTCTTCAGAACACAAAACTCACAACTTCTGAATTAGAACAATAATGATTATCAAGCATGGAACATCTGGACTCTGGATGCTCTGCTTGCAATCATTCGTTACATTTCCTTAGATGAAACATCTGGCACTACCAGTCACTTTCCAGGGTTTAGGTCTACACTGGAATAAATAGTTTGAGTTTTATTTGGCATGGAGATAAGTCCTAGAAACCAAACAGAACCACAAATATAGTTCAGTCTGCTAAACAAATTTGGCTCCAGAAAATACGTGTGGTGTTCATTTGCTGTCATAAAGCTTCCTACATCCAGTCCAGACATGGGGTTACACTGCTGAACCAGATACCTGAAATCAGGTTTCTGCTGCTTCTTTCTTTTCCATGTGCAGCACATCTATTGTCTGTCTTCCATGGTAACTTATCAAACTCTACATTTCTGTACTATGCTGACATGACCTGACTAGTATGCCCTTTACCAGACAGAAATCAAGATTTGTGGAGTTTAGCATGTTTATGTAGCATTGTCAATCTACTTTTCATTTGCATTGATCAGTATTTAAAAAAAAATACATTACTGTGCTAATCAAGGGAAATTAAGCCACAAATTGTCATACCTGATGGATGAAACAACAATTTTGTTCACGTTTCAGAACAGAGGTCCGAAAATGAAAGGTCTTCATAACAACAATATGCTTGGGGGAAATTTCTCTGTGAATGTCTGTGTAGGAAAAGATTCCAGAGTGGTAGCCGTGTTAGTCTGTATCGGCAAAAAGAATGAGGCGTACTTGTGGCATCTTAGCGACTAACAAATTTATTTGAGCATAAGCTTTTGTGGGCTAAAACCCACTTCATTGGATGCATGCAGTGGAAGATACAGTAGGAAAATATATATACACAGAGAACGTGAAGAAATGGGTGTTGCCATACCAACTGTAACAAGGGTGATTAATCAGCCACACTATCAGAGGCTCGTTCACCTGCACATCTACCAACGTGATATATGCCATCATGTGCCAGCAATGCCCCTCTGCCATGTATATTAGCCAAACCGGACTGTCTCTACGTAAAAGAATAAATGGACACAAATCAGACATCAAGAATTATAACATTAAAAAACTAGTTGGAGAACACTTCAACCTCGCTGGTCACTCAATTACAGAATTCAGTTGCACTACTCCAACAAAAAAACTTCAAAAAACAGACTCCAAGGAGAAACTGCAGAATTGGAATTATTTTGCAAACTTGACACCATTTAATTAGTCCTGAATAAAGATTGGGGGTGGATGGGTCATTACACAAAGTAAAACTGCTTTCCCATGCTAATTTTCCCCCCCCCTCTGCTACTCACACCTTCTTGTCAACGATTGGAAATGGGCCATCCTGATTATTACTACAGAAGTTTTATTTTTCTTGTGCTAATAATAATGGAGGTGGTAAAGAGCGGCGATAAAGAGCAGCTAGACAGCACACCTTACAATGGTGCTGCTGCCGCAGCACAGCCGTGCCGTTGTAAGGTGTGCAGTGCAGCCATAGCCTAACGGAAAAGAAAATGGTAAAGGGAAGTCTCTTATTTCTGTTGTTGGTACTTTATGCAATTTTAACTGCAGTGATTGGCAATCTCAACAATAACCCCTGCAAACCAGAAAAGATGTCACCTGTAATTTAGCAGGATCACAGGATGATCCCAAATAGGTAAATATGGCCTGGTACATTATAAGAATTGTTAAATAAGCATTTAAACCTATTTGTACTATTTACATTGCATAGGATTTCTTAGACTCTGTATATGTATTAGAGGGTCTACCCTTCTAGTGCAATATTTGAGTACCTCTGAATTAGGCTCACATATGTAAAACAGTGGGCACGATTTCAAACAAAACATCACTACTTATTCCACCATGACATTTGACCTTACCACAGAATGTGGTGGCTTTTTTCTGCTTAACACAGGAAGCACTACACAAAGGGTAAATCCTGGCTCCATTGAAGTCAGTGGGAGTAAAATTAACTACCACTGGTGTTAACTGTTGGAGGCAAGTTTGTTTGTTTGATTGAATTGATAAATCATGAAGTCTAAGTCCAACAGGCACCTAAATAAGAGGTCTGATTTTGTTAATAAATGCTGATCATATGAAGTGCCTATTGAAGTCCATTCAGGTTCATCATTATTATTTTATTTTATTTTTCAAGTAAGGGCAGTGAGTACCTCAGAAAATCAGGTCACTTATTTTAGATGCCCCAAATATGGAGTTAAGCACTTAACTTTCGGCACATACGTTGGAAATTTTTCCCTATCCCCACATCTATTAGTCTCAAAACTTTTCTTGAAATATAGAGCAGTAAATAATGGCATCTTGATCATGAATGAATTTGTGATTTAGAAATTGGATTTTAAAACTCATTTGAACAAATCTTATTCTCTGCAGTTCCATGACAGCTTTGTTCCATGAAGTGTAATTGTAGCTGTGTCAGCCCCAGGATAATAGAGAGACAAGGTGGGTGATGTAATAACTTTTATTGGACCGACTTCTGTTGGTCAGAGAGACAAGCTTTTGAGCCACACAGACCTCTTCTTCGGGTTTGGGAACGGTACTCCAAGCATCTCAAATAAATGTAGATTGTTTAGCATAAATACTTACCACATAGTCTAAGGACAATTCAAGGTAGAAACAACGAGGAGTCCTTGTGGCACCTTGGAGACTAACAAATGTATTTGGGCATAAGCTTTCGTGAACTAGAACCCATTTCATCAGATGTATGAAATGAAAAATACAGGAGCATATATAAATACATGAAAGGATGGGGGTTGCTTTGCCAAGTGTGAGGTCAGTCTAACAAGATAAATCAATTAATGGCAGGATACCAAGGGAGGAAAAATAACTTTTGAAGTGGTAAGAGAGTGGCCCATTACAGACAGTTGACAAGAAGGTGTGAGTAACAGTAAGGAGAAATTAGTATTGGAGAAATTAAGTTTAGGTTTTGTAACAACCCAACCACTCCCAGTCTTTATTCAGGCCTAATCTGATGATGTCCAGTTCGCAAATTAATGCCAGTTCTGCAGATTCATGTTGGAGTCTGGTTTTGAAGCTTTTTTGTTGAAGAATTGCCACTTTTAGGTCTGTTATTGAGTGACCAGAGAGACAAGTGTTTTTTCCTGCTGGTTTTTGAATGTTATGATTCCTGATGTCAGACTTGTTTCCATTTATTCTTTTGCATGGAGACTGTCCAGTTTGGCCAGTGTACATGGCAGAGGGGCATTGCTGGCACATGATGGCATGTATCACATTGGTAGATGTGCAGCTGAATGAGCCTCGAATGGTGTGGGTGATGTGATTAGGTCCTATGATGGTGTCCCTTGAATAGATATGTGGACAGAGTTGGCACTGAGTTTGTTGCAGGGTTTGGTTCCTGGGTTGGTGTTTTTGTTGTGTGGTGTGTAGTTGCTGGTGAGTATTCGCTTCAGGTTTGGGGGCTGTCTGTAGGCGAGGACTGGTCTGTCTCCCAAGATCTGAGAGCGAGGGATCATCCTTCAGGATAGGTTATAGATCCTTGATGATTCGCTGGAGAGATTTTAGTTGGGAGCTATAGGTGACAGCTAGTGGTGTTCTGTTACTTTCTTTGTTGGGCCCGTCTTGTAGTAGGTGACATCTTGGTACCCTTCTGGCTCTGTCAATCTGTTTCTTCACTTCACAAGTGAGTACTGCAATTTTAAGAATGCTTGATAGAGATTCTGTAGGTATTTGTCTCTGTCTGAGGGATCGGAGCAAATGCGGTTGTATCTTTAGAGCTTGGCTGTAGACAATGGATTGTGTGATGTTGTCTGGATGAAAGCTGGAGGCATGTTGGTAAGTATAGCGGTCAGTAGGTTTCCGGTATAGGGTGGTGGTTATGTGACTATCACTTATTAGCACTGTAGTATCTAGGAAGTGGACCTCTTGTGTGGACTGGTCCAGGCTGAGGTTGATGGTAGAGTGGAAATTGTTGAAATCTTGATGGAATTCCTCAAGAGCCTCCTTCCCATGAGTCCAGATGATGAAGATGTCATCAATGTAGCACAAGTAGAGTAGAGGCATAAGGGGATGAGAGCTGAGGAAGCGTTGTTCTAAGTCAGCCATAAAATGTTGGCATACTGAGGGGCCATGTGGGTACGCATAGCAGTCCCTCTGACTTGAAGGTATAAATTGTCCCCAAATATGAAATAGTTGAGTGAGGACAAAGTCACAAAGTTTAGCCACCAGGTTTGCCGTGATGGTATTGGGAATGCTATTCCTGATGGCTTGTAGTCCCATCTTTGTGTGGAATGTTTGGTGTAGAGAGCATCTACATCCGTAGTGGCTAGGATGGTGTTTTCTGGAAGATCACCAAAGGATTGTAGTTTATTCTGGTTATTGTAGGGGGGGTTGTGGTACTGATACCCTTGCTTCTCTGCTGCTGGTGGTGGCAGCACTGGGCAGCTAGAATGTGATGGCTGCTGGCAGGGTTCCCAGCTCAGAAGACAGAGCCATCACCAGCAGCAGCACAGAAGTAAGAATGGCATGGCATGGTATGGTACTGCCACCCTTTCTTCTGCACTGCTGCCTGCAGAGCTGGGCCCTCAGTCAGCAGCCACCACTCTCCAGCCACCCAGCTCTGAAGGCAGCAGCACAGAAGTAAGGGTGGCTGCTGTTGGGGTGCTGCCTTCAGAGCTGGGTGCCCGGCCAGTAGCTGCCGATCTCCAGCTGTCCAGCTCTGAAGGCAGCGCAGAAGTAAAGGTAGCAATACTGCAACCCCCCCCCCCAAAATAACCTTGCAACCCCCCCCTGCAACTTTTGGGTAAGGACCCCCAATTTTAGAACCGCTGGTCTGCCCCAGGAAATCTGTATAGTATAGGGTAAAAGTAAACAAGACCAGATTTCAAGGTCTGAAATGCATTTTTCATGGCTGTGAATTTGGTAGGGCCCTAATTATCTGGTTTCACCCACATAGTGATTACTGAGGCATTTAGTGCACTGGATGAAGTATACCTCATATTGTGATAGGCATGTGTGAGACCCGTGGATCATGAAAGTTGTTAGGGGGGTGGGGTGGTTGATCATTATAGCAGTGACGATGTGTCTGCAGGTTTTACATCTGTTCTGGTAGGGTTTGGTGCTGCTCTGAGTTGATATGTTCTGATCTGTGGGAAGCGTCTGATGATGAGCTTGGAAAGCTTGGGGGGTAGGTTGAGGGCCAGAAGTGGAGGTCAGGAAAGATTTCTTTAAGAATTGGGACCCTATAGAGCAGGGCTGGGCAAACGTTTTGGCCCAAGGGCCACAGCGGGGAATAGAAATTGTATGGCGGACCATGAATGCTCACAAAATTGGGGTTGGGGTGTCGGAGGGGATGAGGGATCTGATTAGGGGTGCGGGCTCGGGTGGGGCTGGGGAGGAGGAGTTTGGGGTGTAGGACAGTGCTCTGGGCTGGCATCAAGGTGTTTGGAGTATGGGAGTGGGATCTGGGCTGAGGCAGGGGTGTGGGAAGGGGTGCAGGTTCTGGCTGGGAGTGTGGGCACTGGGGTGGGGCTGGGGATGAGAGGTTTGGGGAGCAGGAGGGTGCTCTGGGCTGGGATCAAGGGGTTGGGGCATGCAGAGAGGCTCAGGGGTGCCCCAGCCGCAGCGCCGGAGCAGGGCCAAGCTGCGTGCCCCGACCCCTGACCCTGTGCCCTAGCCAGAGCGCCGGAATAGGTCCGTGCTGCATGGTGCCTCCCCCCAGCCCAGCGCCCCAGCTGGAGTGGGGCCGAACCGCATGGTGCATTCCCCAGCCCAGTGCTCTGGACAGAGCGGGGCTAAGCCCCGTGGTCCAGCCCCTTACCCAGCACCCCGGCTGGAGCGGTGCCGAGCTGCATGATGCGGTCCCAGACCCAGCGCCCCGGCTGAAGCGGGGCCAAGCCATGTAGTGCGGCCCCAGACTCAATACCCTGGCTGGAGCGCTGGAGCGGAGCCAAGCCACGTGGTCTTGGCCCCCAACCCAGTGCCCTGGCCAGAGTCCCGGAGCTGGGCCAAGCTGCGTGGTGCAGCCCCCAACTCAGATCATTTATCAGAGCTTACAAAGAAATTATAAAGAAAAGGAGTATTACATAAACAAAGGGCTTGCCTACACTTAAAATGCTACAGTGGCACAGCTACGCTACTATAGTGTTTCAGTGATGCTACCTAGGCTGATGGGAGGTGTTCTCTCATCAGTGTAGGTAATCTACCTCCCGGAGAGGCAGTAACTAGGCTGATGGAAGTATTTTGTTTGTTGGCCTTGAGCAGTCTACATGGAGACATAGGTTGGTTTAATTATGCTGCTCAGGGGTGTGGCTTTTTCACATCCTTGATCTACATAGTGAAACTAACCTGATTTTCTTACACAGACCACACCTTAGGTTATCATCAGCTCATTTATGTAGGTAGCATGTACAAAGGTGTTCTGTGGTGAAGTGAAAAGTTTTGTTTAGCTGAATATTTTTTAAAAAGTCATGAACAAGAAAGAATCTTTTGTTTGGGATTATATCAAATATTGTTGAATGTGTGTGATTTTTAAGACCTAGACCCTCCCTTAAATAATATTTGGGTATGAATGTTTAGCTGTTGATTTACTGCACAAGGAAAAGAAAGCATTATATGTATAGAGAGAAAAGGCACTAATTATATGCACTGCTTAAAAAGAAATAAGGAAAAAGTGGTTCGGTGTGTGTGTAAGATGTCATTTACCATTGCAAGAAGAACCAACCTCTGTAACAGAACACATAGTTAAGATAATCCATGTGCAAGAAAGTTGCAGATAGAGCTTCAAAAATGGAGAGAATCTTTGTCTCACCTTTGTGGGCCTAATTCTCCATTCACTTACTTTAGTTATCTCCAGTGATTTTGATAGTTACCCCCATTAAAGATATGGGAAAGGAAATTCAAGCCCTGTATGCTTAAAAGTAAAGAGTTCTCCATTTTCTGGTTTAGATTCTGCCTTCAGTTATACTGATTGTACATTGCACTGCCATCACTGGAGTTGCTCAAGAGTAATTCAAGGTAAAATGTCTCTTAGGGCCTGATTTTCAGTGAAAGATCATTGACTTCAATGAGTTACTCTTGATTTACACCAATGTGAGAGAAGAATCAGCCCTTTGTCCTTTTTGCTTTCCTGCTAACCCAGTCCTCACTTTTCTAAGGAAGTGCAGTGGACCCAACAATGAACACCTACCTTCCTTTAAAATGTATTGATTCTCTGGGTATTTGTTCATTTTGAGTTTATATGAAAGTTTCCTGGTCAGTCTCAATGATGATTCTAACACATTTTTCCTTGGCTGGAAAAATGTATTAGAACAGATTTTGCATTCACCTGCACCCCATGCAACTCCACTGATCACTAGGCCTTCATACATATACTCCTTCCCTTTGTGGGTATCAGATCTTGGGACATCTACAAGGTTAAGGAGATTATTAGAATTCATTTGTATTATAATAGTGTCTAGAAACCCCACACAAGATTGGGTCCCTATAGTGCTAGGTGCTGCATAAAGACACAGTGTTTGTGTTGTGTAAACTTGAAGGGTTTACAGTCTAAATAGACGACAGACTAAGGATGGGAAGGGAAATGGGCATAGAGAAGTAAAGTAACTTGGCCAAAGTCACACATCAAGTCACGAGCAGAGTCAGAAATAGAACACAGGTCTCCTGACTGTCAGGTTTGTACCCTAGCCAGTGGCCCACACTGCCTATTCTGCAGGAAATGACCTGGGGAAACTCTGTTCCCCAAAAAAGACTAGAAGGAATCCCACAAATTGAAACTTGTTTCTTGGCTGCTCTGTGGGTTTCTCCAAATATGGATGCATTTCACCCTTGTCAAAAGGTTGCATACACTTTTGCCTGCTTAAATATCCTGAGTATTTAGCATAAAAATAATTTTAGACATCAGATTGACATGCTAGTGGATAGTCCAGTTTTCAGAGCTCCCATCAATTTCTCATGAAGTGAACTCTTGAAAAGGTAATGTTGCTGACTAGGGAAACTGAGAAACTTATTTATGCACAATGCCTCAAATTTCTAGAATTTCAAATATAATTTGGCACCAGTTCTAGATACCTTTTTACCCAAGCGCAGAAACACAGCACAGTTTAATTCAATTAAAAAAAAATCTGCTGGCAGTGAAATATCTCACCTCTAGTATTTTTTTGTAAAAGCTTTTAATACAGTTCAAATGTCAAAGTTTGAAATTGCAAAATAGCAATATAGTGTAAGTTAAAACTTATCACAAACTTTGTTACATGGTAAAAATTAGCAAAAAGTGGAACTGCTGCCAGCTCCTGTTCAAATAAATGGAAGGAGAAGGTGAAATAATTCACTTGGATAGGTGGGATCACTGTAACAAACAAACAAATGTAAATGATCATTAAGTTTGAGACATAAACAGGCAAAAGAAAATAATTATATATGTAGTATTGGTGACATTAACTTACTGAGTTGTGAAGATATTTTAATGTAGGCTTTTAAAAGATTGCAAAAACTGGTAGCAATGTACTGTATTTCTGCAATGCACAGAGAACATAAATAGAAATCGGATACAATCCCATACTGAGGTATTTTGGACTAACTGGGTTGTTTGGAGTAAAACTGGAGTGGAAGATGGCAGCCTTCATGTGGCCCACTTTAAGTGAGAATTCATGATGAATGCCATCAACTTGGCAACTGAACATCACTCAGCAATTTCCCGGTCATCAGAGCAGCAACTCAACAAATCCTAAAGTTCCTGCTTTACACCAGCAATACGAAAAAACTTAAACTGAATTTACACTAACAGTCTCTGATTCCACAAGTGCTTAAGCACACGCTTAGCTTTACTTACATGTGAGAATCCTATAGACTTAACCTAGTAAAGTGCCGAGAATGCTTATTGTGATCTAGCAAAGCAAGTAAACGTGCTTAATTTTAAGTAGGCATTGGGACTACTCATGTACTTCGAATTTAAAAATGTGCTTAAGTTGTAGAGCAGAGAGAGTGCTCAGTGTAACTCACTGGGCAGTGTGCATGATGCATCCCTCTTAACATATGTGTGATCCACAGCAAATATATCAGCTAAAACATCTACCTCTGTGACTCAAGCTGTGGAGACTTGTGTTTTTAGCTCCAGAGGTGCTAGATTCAATTCCCAGTGACAGCCACGATGGCTGCTATCAAATCAGCATCTTGGAAGATCAAGACCATAGTTCCTCTGAACAGAAACCAAAGCTGCTATTGTTCCTATGAAAAGAAAGTCAAATATTGTTGCTTTGAGTGAGGTTTGATCTATACTTAAAAGATTGCCATCACAGCTATGTTGGTTAGGAGTATAAAAAAAAATCACACTCCTAACCAATATGCATATGCTAGCAAAAGCTCTAGTGCAGATACAGTTATACAGGCAAAAAACTGCTTTTGCGGGTATAGCTTGTTTTGTTTGGGGTATAAACCAACATACCCTTTTCATTGTAGACAAGACATGAGATATGCTTCACCAGCATGGCAAAATTACATCAATATCCCCATTCTATTTTACACTAAGAAGCAACTGCCACACACTGCTCACTACTAGTGAACAGCTTCATAAGGCTATTTCACATCTGTGAAGCTTAAGTGATCAATTCCAACCCTCACATGCATCAAGTACTTTAATTCTTATTTCCTTCTACAAACTTTCCTCTTTATTCAGTCAAACCTCCCTTGAGTCTTTGATGCACAGCAGGAGGAGTCCAGTCTCACCACCCAGGAGCTGCCTGTCATTGAAACGAGAAAGTAGGTGAAACTCTAAGATACCTGACACATGTAATGGGTAATTATTTTTTGGTTCTGTATAAAAACAGAGACTTAATCCAGATAAAGATCAGATAGATATGACTTCACTGTGCTTTATAAATATTGTGTAATGCTCAAATACATATAACAGAGATTGAAGATGTAGACTAATCCTGAGCATTTATTTTGGAATAATTTCCAAATTAGTTCAGATTCTTTGCAAGAACAGAAGTACCTTTGGGGCAAAATACTATTTCAGACTATGAAAATCCTCCCAGGGATCAAAGAGGATATTTATGCTAACAAATACTATTACTAACACTGTACATGGTACTGAAGAACTTACTAGAATTAATTGAGACTGTAGCAACTACTACTGCATAAATGCTCTTTGGCAAGGCAATTCATTTCAGTAGTCATATTTCTATTCCAGTCATAGAAACAGTTCTGGCAAAATGAACACTTATATCAAGGTCAGCTGTATAGCCCAGTGGCTCTGTAATGGGGCAGGTATCTTTCAACTATAGGTTGCCAGTTTGAATTGAGTCCAAGTCTGTAGTGACTGGAAGTTGTTACCACAGAATGACAGTTCATTGACCTAAGAGAAATGAGTTGGTAGAAAGCAGCTGATTACCATAGGCAACATCACCAAAGAGGTGGAATGAGCAAATGGGCAATCCCTGAGGAAGCAATCTCTTCATTTCAGGATTGTGAGGTTTTATGAATTAGTTAGCTTTGCTGCTGCCCCTGCTATGTGCACTAACATACCTATGGAAAATTTTAGTCACCACAATAGTCACATTTAAAAAAAAAAATTTAAATATGTATGTTCATGCATTTGATACTGTTCTGGGACAAGTGAGATCCCTCCATTTTTCAAGTGATTTTCTAATGATACTCTACTGTGCCTGTTCTAACTTCTTTGTATTCAGTTTTGTTGAAATATTTTTTTTAAATATAATTTAATTTTTAAGTCTGGTTTATGTTACATGATAGGCATGTACATTATATATGCAACATTGACAACACTTCTGTAGTTCATAATCCATAGCAGAGTAGGAGACAAAGAATTAAACGTGTATTGTCAAAGTAATACAAAAGGGTATCTCATCGGGGTAGGTTTTATTTTACATTATAGTTCAATTTACAATTATTTACACTGTCTCAGATCTCAGTTTAGCAAGGAATTTAAGCACATGCTTAATTCAGACATGTAAGCGGTCCCAATGAAGTCAGTGGAACTAGTCACATGCTTAAAGTTAGATATATGCTTAAGCTGCTTGCTGAATTAGAATCCAAAGCAGAAAAGAGTTTTCCTGCTACATCTGTCTTGAGATACAGTTGGTAAAATTTATGGGGGTTGTTGCTATATTTTGTAGCTCATGAAACATATCTGACATTTGTTAAATATCAGAGGAAAAATAAGGCTTCATATAATACTGTAACAAAAACATAAATAGAAAAATGTCTGATGTTATAACAGGCTGCTCTACATATTTATAGATATTACTCAGAAAATACATTAGACTTTTGGAAAGACTTCTTTAGTCTTTTTTTATAAGCATGTAGTGTAGGGCCCAAGAACTGAGCACTCACATATCTCATTTACTCCAATGGAAGTTGTGGTTGCCCGGCACCTCTAGGACCAGGCCCTTTATATATGCAGAAAAACTGCAGATCTATGCACAGTAAACCGATCTTACTGTCTACATCAAAAATTTTCTTCTGGTAGGTACAGAAGATCATTCCCAAACCTCTCAAGCAGGTTAGATACATTACTAAATGTGTTTGCTCTATTTTTCATTAATGTAGGTTACACCCTGCTTTGAAGACATGTTCCAATGTGTAGTAGTTGTCAAACTGGTTCTGTAAAGTAGGTCACCATGTGTAGTTGTCCTGAGTGTCTGCTGGACTATCTTATTACATGCCCTGTAATTGGAATCAATTTTGACACAAACCCACAGGACACCAGGTCCTATTAGAGTCAGTGGAAAGACTCCCTTTGACTTCCTTGGGACCAAGATTTGGACCAATGTGTTCATGTTTGAGATAAAACAAAACAGCTCCAGAAGAGCTAGGTGGGTTAATGAATGAGTTCAGCTGGTGAAAAACTGAGTTAAAATACAACCATTGGTTACTGACAAGTGAAAAGTCAGTTTGAAGGCTCTTACTGGGCCAGAACCTAGTAAGTACTGAGCATCATCTGGGTTCACTAAGCAACCTCAACACTCACTGGCTTTAAGAGAGTTGAAGCTGCACAGCACATTGTAAGATTATGGCCCGAATCCCCACCCTATTAATTGTCATGAGAGGCCCAGGATCAGAATGGCAATGATGTTTCACAAAAGCGGCAATATGCAGAATTGACATAGTTGTAAGGAGACACTTGCATTGCTCCTGCCAGTTGTTAGCCCCTTACATCCACAAGCACAAAATTAATTCATAAATACATTCAAATGATATATGCTTAATAATAAACCTGCTGAGCCAAATTAACTTGGCCAGTCTAGGATCTGATTTTCAGACATGCTGAGCAACACCAGCTTCCACTGAAGTGAATGAAAGCTTCAGGTGCTCTGCACCACTGAAAATCAGGCTGTCAGTCTAAAAAGTGCAAGGAAATCTGCTTTTCAATGAATTCCCAACTCTACAGAAGAAGAGAAAAGATAATTAAACCAGTTAAATATGTACATACAACTTGAGAAATAATTAGACAAGATCAGATTTCATTTTTATATATTTTTAAAGCCTATCATTTTGCTACTTTAGGAATTTGTGCCAAAGTACATTGTGCTACTTGGCCCCCAATAAGAAAAGGATAACTCGATCCCCCTTTTCCTCTTCTAATAAACAAATGCATACTATTAGTAATAAATATATTCTGATAGTGCCCAAAGGCCTCAGAGTGTCTGCTTGATAGAGGAGGCTTAAGGAGGAAAATTGCTTTAGGAAAGGTGGTCTTAGGTTTGTACTGAACCACAGGTCAGAGAGATTTTGTTTCCTTTCTCCAGTAACCACTAACACTGGAACAGTTCTTGTTGACTGGTTGGCCAGATTTTCAGTTGGGACCCAGAGCAAAGTTGCCAACCAGATTCTGGCCATAAGTAGTCAGTAGGGCATTCCCCTGGCATAAGGCAACCCACTGCTGGCATTAGATAGTGGCGCTGGCCTCAGCACCAGCAGTCTGAGGATCAGAAAGCCAACACCAGCTCCCTCACACCCCATTTCACTTCAGTTAGCAGAGCTCAGTCACAAGAGAGAATCTGGCTTTATAGCTTCAATGGAGATAATCATTTGTTCACTGGGGGACCAGGTAGCACTTTGCACCAAAGCATCCATTTATATTATTTTTATATCTATATACTTGTATAATAAGTTACATTTTTTTATTATTTTTAGTTTTCAACTGAATACAAAATTGACCAAAATCTATTTCCTCTAATAAGTGTTAGTGTGACACAAATAGATGTGAGGGCTCATTTCAAAAAGCTGTTTTCATTTGGGAGTTAGTGTACTTTTGGCCTGAAATCAAACAGAATTCTTGGCACTGATACTTTACATTCTTAACGTATTACTTGCATTCAGTTCTTTGATAATTGTTTTGAAGTTCTTTGCTCTTTCAAACCAAACAGTAGTGTCATCTCAAGATTTTGAATACCTTTAGTTTTTTGTACTTTTGTGCCCTCTTTTTTTTATTTAGAGATTTTGAATCTCTTTCTGACAAGATTCAGTGAGACAGCATCTCTTTGCCTAACCTCCCTGCTTGTTCATTTCCCTCTCATTAGGTTATTGTCATTGTATTATATGCCTCAGAATTTCTTTGTAAAGTGTTTTATGTTTTGTGCTTCTTAACAAACAAACGATTCAGGATGACACATGGCATGATATGAGGAAGGATTACTATTGCTAATATTCTGCAGAAAAGGACCTGCGGATTGCAGTGGACGAGAATCTGGATATGAGTCAACAGCGTGCCCTTCGTTGTTGCCAAGAAGGCTAATGGCATATTGGGCTGCATTAGTAGGAGCATTGCCAGCAGATCGAGAGAAGTGATTATTCCCCTCTATTCAGCACTGGTGATGCCACATCTGGAGTACTGCACCCAGTTTTGCGCCCCCTACTACAGAAAGGATGTGGACAAATTCGAGACAGTCCAGTGGAGGGCAACAAAAATGATTAGGGGGCTGGGGCACATGACATGATGAGAGGCTGAAGGAACTGGGCGTATTTAGTCTGCAGAAGAGAAGAGTGAGAGGGGATTTGATAGCAGCCTTCAACTACCTGACGGTGAGGTTCCAAAGAGGATGGAGCTAGGCTGTTCTCAGTGGTGGCAGATGACAGAACAAGGAGCAATAGTCTCAAATTGCAGTGAGGGAGGTCTAGGTTGGATATTAGGAAAAACTATTTCACTGTCCCTAGGTAAATGGGTTACCTAGAGCCATGGTGGAATCTCCATCCTTAGAGGTTTTTAAGGCCTGGCTTGACAAAGCCCTCGCTGGGATGATTTAGTTGGGGTTGGTCCTGCTTTGAGCAGGGGGATGGACTAGTTTCTATGATTCAGTCATAATTAACACCCAATAGCACCCCCACAAGCAAAACCAGATTATACAATAATAGAGTAAAGGAAGATCTATACTAAGATGACATTAACTTAAATAGGAGTAGGATCAGGCTCAAAAAGATGTAATTTTTTAAATAAAATACTGGTGGAAATTAATTTCCACTTCAGTCCATCTTCCAGCAGTGTAAGGAAAAAGGGAGGGAGGAAATATATAGTTTTTTCTACTTCACATCCTTCCATGGTGTACAGTACTGCATCTATTTCCACTTAATCTGTCTTTTATACTCTACAAAAGCTATACACATGCAGTTGTATTTTATGAGTTTCTTCAGACTGGATTCACTGCCTACATATGAGAAATTACTTCTTTTGAAGAGATGTCTTCGGATCCCTTTTGCTTTCTGCTTCCCAAGAACCTTCCATTGGCTGGGCTTGCCCATCCAGCTGAAGAGGACTCATTTAGTTCCCGTAGGAATTCATCAAACCACCTCTGAGTTAGCTGGAGAGTATTACTACAGAGCAGAGCCCACTGTGCTAGAAAAGCCAAAAAATATTGTACCTGTAGCCATTGACAGTCACCCACTCAAAACAATTACTAAACCCTATCCTGTCCTAAGCATGTTCTGCTTGCTTGTAGAAGTGTCAGCTCTGAATGTGAGTCACAACCTCTCACATGTTCCCAGACCAGCGGGAAATGTATTGAGCTAAGACCTAAACTTAACAACACACTCTGTGATTTGTCAGATTTTTAACTGTTAGCAATATTGCCAACACTTGGTTAACAGAAGTTCAGAGGTCTTTCATCTTAAAGTTGTAACATGCAACCTTTACTCTTATCAAGATTGTACATCTTATATTGGAACATTTTGTTGCCATGGGTTCCAATTAAACTACATAGGCAGACTGGAATATGTCATCCCTGTCAGCCACACCTCCAAATTCAAGATGTGTCCTCATATTTGGTCTCTGCCTGATTAAAATAATCCTCTGCTAGGGTAGAATGTCAGCTATTTTCCCACTGAAACAGGTGCATGAAATGTTATAGCTCAGAGATCCATATTACCTACACAAGTTAGGCCAACTATGAGCTGTTGTAATAGCTTGTTTTCTTAGTCTATATTTGTGATCCAGGACAGGAGGCGGACTCTATTTGTTAGTGGAAATAGCAAAGCACAACATGTTCTGAGTCATAATTCTAAAACACTGATAGTGCTGCACTACCAAATTGTCGAAAACCCAAGGAAAGACCTAATTTGAATAAAATGAAAACCTCAGACTCATTCTGGTACCTGCTGTAGTGTGTCTTCTGAACTCTTTTGGCTATCTGTACTAGATTGTAAGAACTTTGAAGCAGGGATCCTGATGCCAATCCATGAAGGCAGTTGAGTCTGGAAATAAGGTGAACACAGGGCCGGCCTAATGGGTGGGCACTGTGGTCAGGGGAGCACTGTGGTCAAGAGGCAAGGAGTGGGATAGGCCTGGGCTTTGAAACTATGAAAGGGAGCTCAGGAAAATGAGTGGGGGAGGCAGTGGGGTCCAGAGGTGATGGGGGGATTCCTCTGCCACTTCGGCCTTGCCCCCACACACACACTTTTACAAAGGTTCCAGCTCTCTTGGGCTCACCAGAGTGACTTGTCTGCCTGAGAAGGTGCTGCAGCTCTTGCCCCAGCTCCTGACCTAGCTAAGGGGTGGGGCTCTGTGGGAGATGAGGAGCAGAGGGTGGGGCACCATGGCAATCGGGTGTGGGGGGCTCAAAAGTTATTTTTGCCCAGGGTCCCCCATAAATCTTAATGCACCTCATCAAGAATGTACTCTTGTTCTGAGATCCTTGAGCAGGTGAGAGACAGACCAGTTGAAAAATTCCTGGGTGAAGATAAAAGAGGAAAAAAACTGGTGCGATGTCATGATAGGGGTCTACTATGGACCTCCAAATCAAGAGAAGGTGGCAAATGAGGCATTTCTAGAACAAATAACAGAAATATCCAAAACACAAAGCATGAGAGTATTGGAGGACTTCAACTACCAAGACATCTATTGGAAAAGTAATACAGCAAAACATAATATTTCCAAAAGATTCTTAGAAAGTGTTGGGGACTTCTTGTTTCAGAAGGTGGGTGACGTAAACAGGGAGACAGTCATTTTAGACTTGATTCTGAATAACAGTGATGAAGTAGTTGTGAATTTGAAGGAGCAAAGCAATTTGGATGAAAGTGATCATAAAATGATATGCTTTATGGTTCCAAGGAAAGGAAGGAGTGAGAGGAGCAGAATAAGGCTAATGGATTTCAAAAAAGTAGTCTTTAACAAACTCAGAAAACTGGTAGGTAGGTAGGTTCCCATCAGAAGAGAATCCAAGGGACAAAATAATTCAGAAGAGCTGGCAGTTTCTCAAAGAGACAATATTAACAGCATAAGAGCAAACTATCCCAGTGAGAAGAAAAGGAAGGAAGAATAGTAAGAGGCCAGTACAGTTGCATCAGGAGATCTTTAATG
The DNA here is from genome assembly GCF_025201925.1 of Gopherus flavomarginatus. Classification (NCBI taxonomy): domain Eukaryota; kingdom Metazoa; phylum Chordata; order Testudines; family Testudinidae; genus Gopherus; species Gopherus flavomarginatus. The sequence continues at coordinate 335,446,141 of NC_066617.1, forward strand.
ACCGGAAAATCAAAAAGAAATCCTATCGAAAGTGGAAACATGGACAACTTGCTGAGGACGAGTACAAAAGTATAGCACAAGATGTAGGAAGAAAATCAAAAAGGCTAAGGCTCCTAGCAAGGGACATAAAAGACAATAAGAAGAGTTTCTATAAGTATGTTAGGAGCAAGAGAAGACAAAGAAAAATGTAGGTCCACTATTTAGCTGGGAGTGAAAGATAATAATGGATGACAACAAGGTAAATTCTGACCAGATACTTAACACAATATTAACAACAATGGGGAAGGCTGGAGAATATTTAGCTAAATTTGATGTATTCAAGTCAGCAGCACCTGAGGAAATTCACCATAAGATACTTAAGAAACTAACTGAAGAAATCTTGGAATCATTAGCGTGATTATCTTCAAGAACTGAAGGAAGACTGAGAGAGGACTCCAGAGAACTGGAGAAGGGCAAACAAAGTATCTATCTTTAAAGAGAGGAACAAGATAATCCAGGGAATTATAGACTAGTCAGCCTAAATTTTATGCCTGGAAAACTACTGGAACATGTTCTTAAACAATCGATTTGCAAACACCTAGAGGACAACAGAGTGATAAATAATATACAAAACGGATTGGTTAAGAACAAATCATGCCAAACCAATGTAATTTCTTTCTTTAACAGGGTTACTGGCCTAGTGGATGTGAGGAAGCAGTACACCCAGTATAACTTAATTTTAGTAAAGATTTTGATGTAGTCCCACATGAGTTTCTCATAAGCAAACTAGGGAAATGTGTGTGATGTATTTCATATCCCTTATGAAAATATGCTTATGATATGAATATGACATAACTGAGATATACTTTACGCAAGATGGCTTATGTGAGATATCACTTGAAAGGTTATGATTCACTGAATGCGATTATCCAATTTGTATGCCTGTATCATTTCTGTATCTGAAGTTAGGAATATTGACTATGTATCTGTAGTTCAACTATGCTACTTTGGGTGATGCCAACTGCTAACACTTCAGGTACAACTATGGAAAACCCAGACAGGGCAAATGGCCCATTAGCGAGGACAATGGACTGTGAAAAGCTTGGCCTTCCTGTGGATGCTCCATATTGCCACTGACTTATGGAAGCTGTGATACTACAGGATCAGGTGGTCTTGTCAGCTGATACTAAAACAGTACCTGGGACTTCTTGTAACTTTCCACTATGAGGGAAAGAGGGGTCAAGTTTGGGAAACAAAGGATTCCTGCCTTATGTAAATCCTATTTAAGGGTGGGGAGGAAGGCAAACAGGACTCCTCCTCTCCATGGCCTGTCTGCCCAAGAAGAAGACAGCAAAAGGGAATCCTAGAGAGTAGTCCAGACTGAAACAGAGGTCCAGTCTGAAAAGGAATATAACTGGACCTCTGAACCACAGAAACTTTTCAAACTTCCTGCAAGAATATCTAGGGTGAGAAGTACTATTTGTAACCAATTTCTTTAGTGAAACTAGCTTAGTTTGGGTGTTTGATTTCATTTGCTTAGTAATCTTTGTTCTGCTTGTTTACCCCCTTTACCAATTAAAATCTGCCTTTTATAGTTAATAAAATTTGTTTTATTATTAAACCCAGTTTCTGTAATTTCTAACTGGGGAGGAGGTAAGAAATGTACACACCTCTCTCCACATTGAGTGAGGGGGCGAATTTCATAATATATCTTTGGGTCTGCACTCCAAGGGAGGTGGACAGCTGAGTGCTGGAGCAGATCCCTTAAACTGAGTCTTCCCAGAGCTGATCTGCAGCTGGATGTGGCCCTGCCTGTTTGTGTGTTAGAGGAGGTTTTAAGAGCCTGGCTCAGCAAGACAGGTTAAAGGCGGCCCTTGCTGGCAGAACAGGTAGACTCAGTGCTATCTCAGAACATCAGGTGGCTTCCTAAGGGGTCCAACCCATCACAATATGGGCTAGATGAAATTACTATAACATGGGTGTGAGCCTAAGAGCATCCCAGTGCCAGAGGGGAAGGGTCTCACTGAGTTTCAGCTGACCTAAACAATTCAGCATACCCCAACTCCTTATGGGTATAATCTAGATCTAACAGGTGTCATGTAGTATGTCATTGGAAAACTAATAACTCCTTGATCATTCATATTCTTGTGTGATGTATGTATGCAATGTGTATTAAGTTATGGATACATGGTGAAATTATGACTAAAATGTATTTAAACCAGGCATACCATGAGGAGAATAGGTCTGCCCTCGACAAAGGAATGTGTTTGTGTCTCTGCCCAGCCCGGTCGTCAGGCAGAGACAATGAAGATCATGTTAACAAGTCAGGGAGGAAACAGCTTCCAGCCGGGAAGAGAAACTTATCTGGGATATAAAGACAGGGGGTCTGAACCTCACGTGATAAGCAACTGAATCTATTGACTGCATATAATCTTACTGTATTATAAAAGTTTATCAAGTGAGGTGTTTTATGAAAACCTATGACACACTAATGATTAATATCATTGTAAAATGTACGTATTAACATTATATAAGGAATTATGAATTCTCATTGATATTAGACTTTACAGTCTGTGTCCATACAAAGGGAGAAACTGGTCTCTCCCAGACAGGAGAAAATATTGCAGCTAATTACTTGTCTCCCCCTTAAATTAAGCATGGTGGAATCAAAACAATGGAAGCCCCACTTACATGCAGGGTAACAGGAAATCCACAGGAAGAGAAAACAGAGTGAAGTCACCCTGCCTCTTAAAATAAGGCCATTGAACTTTGGAAGATATAAGAGAGAAAAAAACCATCTATGGATCCATCACTGGACAGACACAAGGGAACAGAGCACTTGGAAGCTGAGAAAGATGGGTCTTTCAACCAAGGGAAAGCTGAAGTCTCTGGCAACTGGATGTAAGTAAGAAACCTGCTTAGGCAAGTATATTTCATCTATGAAGACAAGGGAAACCAGTCCTTTGTGCTTCTATGGAAAGTCTTAACTGAGAGAAAGTCAGCCATGGTTGGAAAAAAGAAAGATTAGTAAGAAATCTTGGTAGAACAAAGACCGTAGCTAGTTTAGTCTTAGCCACTAGAAAGTATATTTTGTTTTGTTTTACTTGTAACTCTTTGTGTCTTCATTGCTCATACTTGAACTCACTTAGTCCTATGTATATTTTGTTAATACATTTGTTTTATTTTCACTATAAACCAACTTAATGCTGTGTTTGAAGGGAAGGGTGGTTTAACCCCAGTTAATAAGCTGTAATATGCTTTTGTTTCTTTAAAGGAGCAACAAACCTTATTATTTCTCTGAGTGGTCCAGGTGAGGACTGGATGCTTCATGGCATATGGTTTGGGGAAAATCCAGGAATGGGATCATGTTGGGGTCACCTTGCTGGCTGTAACCAAGGCTGGTGGAAGCCAAAGTGGGGGTGTGGAGCTCTAGACAGGCTGCTGGGGTCAGAGCTGTCTAGCACATATACACTCAGAGTGCAGGGCTGGCCTTACCATGAGGCGAACTGAGGCGGCCACCTGAGGTGCCAGACTATGGGGGGGTGCCACTAGGACCCAGAGTGTAGAAAATTGTGTCTGCTGCTGGTGTATATGTATTTTCTCTGCTCTAGATGCACAGAGATGGTGGAATGCTGTGCTGGAGGAAGGAGGGCACAAGAGACATAACAGGCAGGCAGGAGAAAAGGTGAGAGAGAATAACAGAAAGCAGCAGGAGCTGCAGGGAGAGAGAGGAGGAGGATCCTCTTATGTACCTCTCTAGCACCCCCAGGAGCCTGGACTGATTAACACCAGCTTCTTAGGGAGCTTCCTGTTTCCTGCTGCTTCCCTGAACCCACTTGAGAACAGGCAGTCAATGAAGTAGTAGGAGCCAGTTAGGCCCTTAAGACGCTGATATCTTCCCTCACTCAGGCCCTGCTACCAGCCTGCTTATTTTTCCCCTTCAACTGAGTGTTGAGAGCCACTGTAGCTGGCACAGAACAGCAGTCATGAGTGAAAGAAGAAAACGCCCTTCTGGGGCAGAATTCAGAAAAAGAAAGAAATCAAAGGAAGCTTTTCTATCTAAGCAGAAAGGAGCTCTTCTGAGATACATAGACACAAATGTTCACGGTGAACCTTCCGGCCCCAGTGAGGATGTGAGTGGTGAGGAGATGCCTGATCTTCCAGTTAGTCAGAGTGCTGGTGACCTGGCAGCTACTGCAGCATCCATATCTCCATCTCAAATGGATGTAAGAAAAGTGTAGATCGGAGAAGAGTGTGGTGAAGGCACAAGAAACAGCTGCTGCTGAGTTTAGTTCCTTAAGTCTAGATGATGCAGGACTCTGGACCCACTTGAGCAGTAGCCTGAGGGACTTCTTTGTAGTGCATGGGCCACAGCAAGTGAAAAACATCATGTTCCCCAAAGACAATGAAAATAGAAGTTTCCATCCAACACATTACTGGTGTGAAATCCCCAATGGTGACAAATTGGAGAGGCCATGGCTTACTCAAAAACCCAGAATGCTGCATACTGTTTTTGTTGCAAACTCTTCCCGTCCAATGTTCCAGCCACATTGGATTCCACAGGAACAAAGGCCACCATAGATGATCAGCATCAAGAGAAGATTGCATCAGAGTCTCTTTACTGGCAAATGTTCTGAAAAGGCTCATTGCCATTGTGAAAATGCTTCCTACCCAAAACCTAGCACTGCGTGGCACTTCAGATCAGCTGTATGTGCCAAACAATGGAAACTTCCTTAAAACTGTGGAGCTGATGGCTGAGTTTGATGCTGTACTCCAGGAGCATCTAGGAAGAGTCACCACCCAAGAAATGTACACACACCACTACCTTGGAAAAACAATTCAAAATGAGATCATCCAGTTACTGGCAACAAAAGTCAAGCAGAAGATTGCAGCAGATCTGAAGTCAGCAAGATATTACTCTGTTATTCTGGACTGCACACCTGATATCAGCCATACGGAACAAATTACTTTAATGGTGCATTTTGTAACAACAACAGAACCTAGTGAAAATGCCCCTGCAATGGTGACTGTCAGAGAGCATTTTCTAGAATTTATTGACATTGATGATACTACAGGAGCTGGTATGACAAATGTGCTTCTTAAAAAGCTGGAAGATACGGGAATTGTGATAGCTGACATCAGGGATCAGGGCTACGATAATGGTGCCAACGTGAGAGGAAAGAACAGAGGAGTGCAGACATGGATCCGAGAGTTAATCCCTTGAGCTTTTTTTGTCCCATGCAGTTCTCATTCATTGAACTTGGTGATCAGTGATGTAGCATCAGATTCTAGTGAGGCTGCTGAATTTTTCAATGTAATTCAAAGCATCTCTGTATTTTTCTCTGCATCAACTCATTGATGGCAGATTTTGAAGCAACGTCTGGGAACATCCTCTCTGACACTGAAACCACTAAGTGCCACATGATGTGAAAGTCAAGTGGAGGTGATAAAACCTATCAAACACCAAATTGGGAAGACACATGATGCCACAGTTGCCATTATGGAGGATAATTCTATGACAGGAACTATTGTTGGGAGAACAGTGGCAGAGGGAAAGGAAATCACCAGAAACGTACATAACTTCAAATTTCTGTGTTGCTTAGTGTTGTGACATGACATACTGTTTGAAATAAATGTTGTAAGCAAGAGACTCCAAGGTGTTGACCTTGATATGTCTGGAGCAATGGAACAACTGGACAAAGCAAAGTCATACCTACAGTCTTACCGGTCAGATGAGGGATTTCACAACATTCTGAAGACTGCACAGAAGTTGGCAGAAGAACTTCAAACAGAAGCTATTTTCCCACCGTTTCAAGAATACAAGAGTCACCGAAGAAGAAGACATTTTGATTATGAGGCACAGGATAATCTCATAAGGGACCCCAAACAACAATTCAAAGTTGAATTCTTTAACCAGGTGCTAGATTGTGCAATACAGCCAGTTGAAGAATATTTCATGCAGCCTAAGGAACACAGCAGTATATTTGGGGTGTTGTATGATATTCCAAAACTCCTCACTATACCTGAAAAAGACCTACACCAGCAATGCAGGGCACTAGACAGTGTTGACACACGATGACGTGTGAGATTGATACGAGTGGTTTAGGTGATGAACTGAAAGCTCTTTCAAGATACATTTCAGCAGGATCAACTCCAAAGGCTGTTCTGGAATATATCTGCACAAATAAGACGACCACCCTCTTTCCAAATGCTTTTGTTGCTCTGCACATACTTCTAATGCTTCCTGTAACAATTGCCAGTGGAGAACGCAGCTTCTCCAAGCTGAAGTTAATAAGAACACATCTATGCTCCACAATGACACAGGAGAGGCTGGTCGGCCTTGCAATCATCTCAATAGAGCTGGCCCAGACTGTGGACCTTCAGGAAGCAGTTCAAATCTTTGCAACCAAGATGGCATGGAAAGCACCACTTTGATTATTCAAACAGATACAAATGCCAATATTTACTATGCAGACAAGAAAAGTTACATTTGCTGTTCAGGTGTTTGAAAGTTAAGTGTTACTTAAAATTTTGAACAAGGCATTTTAAGTTGTTAGTTCTCCTTTATTGGGATAGGTAACAGAGCAGTACCATGAGAGGAGCAGAACAGGAAGAAGGCAGAATTGAGGTCTTTCAAAGTTTTGGCCCAAGCGAGGAAGCATGGGGGCGTCATTTCAGCTCCCCACCACAGGTGCCAAAATGTTGTGGGCCGGCCCTGTGAGGGTGTGACCTGCACAGTTGCAGGCTGACTACGAGCGTCCCATGCTGTGACCTAAATCAGCAAAGCATTGTAAGGAACCCAGGGTTGCAGGTCCAGTGGTGACACACAACCCCTTACTTCTCTGGATTGCATCCCAAAGTATGACAATGAATGCACAACTGGTTGAAAGAGTGTATTCAGAGAAGTTATTAATAGGGCTCCATGTCTGTCACGGAGGTTGTGGAAGTTACAGATTCTGTGACTTTCTGTGACCTCTGTGACTTCTGCAGTGGCCTGCGCGGCTGGCCCCAGGGTCACCCAAGCAGCTGGCCTCAGGGAGAGCTACTCAGACGGCCCCAGGGACAGCCACACCAGCCACTGCTGGAGCTGCTCTGCAGCCAGCTGCTTGGGAAGCCCCACAGGCAGTCGTATCGACTGCTGCTGGAGCTGCACCGGGGCCAGCCACATTGGCTACTGCTCCGGTGGCCCTGGACAGTTGGCTCTGGGGACCACCTGAGCAGCCGCCAGTGCAGCTGGCCCTGGAGACCACCTGAGCAGCGGTCCCAGGGGCATTGAGAGCAGCTCTGTGGCCCCTAGCAGTGGTCCTGGGGACGGCCGGAGCAGCAGGGGAAGGGGAGGCAGCTCCAGGGGGTGGCCGGAGCAGCTACTGCTTGGTGCCTCCCGGCAACTGGTGCCGCTGGCCCTGGGGTGCCCCCGAGAGCAGCGGCCCCTTGGGGGCACCCCATACAGCAGCAGTCTCCCAGCCCTCCCCAGCAGTGCCCCCCCAGCAGTGGCCCCCGTGGTGCCCCAGAGCAGCAGTGCCCCCCAGCTAAGATTTAGTCATTTATAGTAAAAGTCATGGACAGGTCATGGGCCATGAATTTTTATTTATTGCCCGTGACCTGTCCATGAGTTTTATTAAAGATACCCATGACTAAATTGTAGCTTTAGTTATTAATGGTTCATTATCAAACTGGGAGGACATTATTTAGAGGTGTTTTGCACTAGTAAATATTTTCATTAATGATTGGGATAAGGGAGCGGAGAGTATGCTTATAAAATTTATGGATGACACCCAGCTGGGAGGGGTTGCAAGCACTTTGGAGGACAGCATTAGAATTCAAAAGGACATTGATAAATTGGAGAACTGGAAATCAACAAGATGAAATTTAATGAAGACAAGTGCAAAGGACTACACTTCAGAAGGCAAAAAAATCAAATGCACAAATACAAAACTGGAAATAACTAGCTAGGCAGTAATACTGCAGAAAAAGATCTAGGGTTGTAATGGATCAAAACTTAATATGAGCCAAAAATATGATGCAGTTGCAAAAATAGCAAATATTATTCTGGGGTGCATGAACAAGAGTGTTGTACGTAAGTCATGGGAGGAAATTTTTCTGCTTTACTTGGAATTGGTCAGGCCTTGGCTGGAGAACTGTCCAATTTTGGGTGCCACACTTTAGGAAAGATGTGGACAAATTGGAGCGATTCCAGAGGAGAGCAACAAAAATGACTTAGAAAATATGACCTCTGAGGAAAGGTTAAAGAACAGGGCATGTTAAGTCTTGAGAAAAGAAGACTGAGAAAAGGGAGAGCTACTCAGATGGCCTCAGGGACAGCCATACTGGACACTGCTGGAGCTGCTCTGCAGTCAGCCGCTTGGGAAGCCCCACAACCAGTCATATCGACTGCTGCTGGAGCTGCCCTGGGGCCAGCCACATTGGCTACTGCTCGAGTAGCCCTGGACAGTTGGCCCTGGGGACCACCTGAGCAGCCACCGGGACATAAGTCTTTGAATAGGTTATGGGGTGTTACAAAGATGGTGCTGATCAATTGTTCTCCATGTCTACTGAAGGTAGGACAAGTACTGAAATGGGCTTAATCTGCAGCAAGGGAGATTTATCCTAGATAAATCTACAGGGGGAGGGATAGCTCAGTGGCTTGAACATTGGCCTGCTAAACCTAGGATTGTGAGCCCAATCCTTGAGGGCCATTTAGGGATCTGGAGCAAAAATCTGTCTGGGGATTAGGCCTGCTTTGAGCAGGGGATTGGATGAGCTCCTGAGGTCCCTTCCAACTCTGATATTCTATGATATTAAGAAAAACTTAAGGATAGTTAAGTACTGGAATAGACTAACAAAGTGATCGTGAAGAATCCCCATTGTTGGATGTTTTTAAGAACAGGCTGTCAGGGCTGGTCTTTCTAGGTGTATATGTCCTGCTTCAGCATGGGAAGATGGACTCGATGACCATGAGTTCAAGCTCTCTTTCAGCCCTAGAGTTTATAATTTGCAACTACTTATCTAGGTGCCTGGTAAAGCCCCCATTAACATGGTGTTTGAGCACCTCTTAATCTTTTAATGTATTTATACTCACAACACCCCTAGGAAGTTCTACTAACTTCCTTTTTACAAAGAACTGAGGATCAGGAAGACAACTTACCCAAGGTTACAAAGGATATCTGTGGCAGAGCAGGGAAACAACTCTTGGTCTCTGAAGTCCTATGTGTCCCATTTACTGGTCTACCTTTCCTCTCCCACATGCACAAAATATATATTAGTCATCTTTGTATTCCAGTTGAATTCCCTTTGGTGTTTAGGACTGCTCTTCAAGAAGGAGCACTAATATAAGATAAGAAATGTCTTCTCTGCCAATAGCACCATTATATTCAAGATATAGTCTGTATCTGCCGTGTCGATCCCCCATCCCTGTTCCCTTCCTACAGTATTTTCATTCTGGGGTAAACAGTACAATCTATGGTCCAATCCTGACAGGTGAGGATGCCCAATGGGCTGATGGAATCTAGCTCCTTACGGAAGGGGGCCTTCATTTGTGGAGGGCATGAGTGAGATGAGCCACCTTTGGGGCTGGTGAACCACTGCCCTCTGAGGGAAAATGGGGGCAGTTCTGCTCCTGTCTTGACCTGGAACAGCAGCCCCAACCCAGGAAAGACCTCATTTTCCTCAGTTCCCCACAGCCATTGGCTCCCATTCTGCACCCTAGCCAGAAGGAAACTTCTGTACCCACCCCTGGACCTCCCCCTCTTCAGTTTCCAGCTGAATATACCTCCCTCAGACACAAACACACTTCAGACCCCAGCTAGGAGACACCTCCCCCAGATCCGCCTCCTCAGCCCCCAGCCAAGAGACACCTTCCCAGACCCCTCTCCACAGCCCCCATCCAGGAGACACCTGCTACCCTGGACGTCCCCTCCGCAGCCAGGAGAAACCTCTCACAGACAACCCCCGCCCAGCTCCCAGACAGGAGACACCTCACTGGGACCTCAACCCCCAGCAGGGAGACAGCTCCCCTCCTCAGCCCCCGGCCAGGAGACACCTCCCCTGGACCCCTCCCCTCCTCAGCCCCCAGCCAGGAGACACCTCCCTGGACCCCTCCCCTCCTCAGCCCCCAGCCGGGAGACACCTCCCCTGGACCCCTCCCCTCCTCAGCCCCCAGCCGGGAGACACCTCCCCTGGACCCCTCCCCTCCTCAGCCCCCGGCCGGGAGACACCTCCCTGGACCCCTCCCCTCTTCAGCCCCCATCCAGGAGACACCTCCCTGGACCCCTCCCCTCCTCAGCCCCCAGCCGGGAGACACCTCCCCATCTCTGCATCTTTCCTTCCTATAAGCCCCGCCCCTCAGTCCCCACCCCTAGGCTGCGGGTTACTATAGCAACAGGACGCTCAGTCGCCGCTAGCTGAACCGACCTCGCGCTGCAGTGGCCGGTACCCGGCGGGGCGCGGGGGGAGGGTGGGCGCCCAGGGCTCCCCCACCAGTCCCCGCCTGTCCCGAGTAGCTCATTGGGGGGGGGGGAGGAAATCACTTCCTGGCCCCGACCCCCATCCGCTCCGGGGCCCCTCCGCCATCTTCCGGTCCCAGTGTTTCCTTTCCAGCCATTTCCTGGCTCCTCTCCTCGGCTCCAGGCTCCACAATGCGTCCCACTAACTCGGGGGGAGGGGGGCACTTTTATTTAGGTGCCTTTAGTCTTTTTTCTAAAGCCATCATTTGTTATCGCGGTTTTTTTAGTCCCTGCCCCCCCCCCCCCCCGCCCCAGCCAAATAGACAACTGCTTCAAAGGGCCTTTTCCAGATTGAATAAAAAAAAAATCAAATCTGTGTACACATGTGCTGGAGGGAAACAAGTTTGCATAATACAAACTTTAGCTTTCAAAAAATTATTGTAAAGAAAATATAAGAATGGCCAAACTGGGTCAGACCAAAGGTCCATCTAGCCCAGTATCCTGTTTTCTAACAGTGGCCAATGCCAGGTGCCTCAGAGGGCATGAACAGAACAGGAAATCATCAGGTGATCCATCCCCTGTCGCCCATTCCCAGCTTCTGGCAAACAGAGGCTAGGGACACCATCCCTGCCCATGCTGGCTAATAGCCATTGCTGGACCTATCCTCCAGGAATTTATCTTGTTCTTTTTGAACCCTGTTATAGTCTTGGCCTTCAGAACATCCCCTGGCAAGGAATTCCCCAGGTTGACTGTGCATTGTGTGAAGAAATACGTCCTTTCGTTTGTTTTAAACCTGCTGCCTAATAATTTCATATGGTGATCCCTAGTTCTTGTGTTATGAGCAGGCATAAATAACACTTCCTTATTTACTCTTTCCACACCAGTCATGATTTTATAGACCTGTATCATATCCTGCCCTTCGTCTTCTCTTTTCCAAGCCAAAAAGTCCCAGGCTTATTAATCTTGCTTCATCTGGAAGCTGTTCCATACCCCTAATCATTTTTTAAAAATATGAGAAAAAGTGATCTCAAAGTTATTAAAGTCACCCCTAGAGTTTCCTGTCAAACATTGTAATTTTCCATGGGGAATAAAGCTGCTGTTTCTGCTGCTGCCCCCCACCCCCTTTTCGCTAAGGACTACAGCTGTCTGCTTTTTAGCTTGGTTGCTCTGTACCTCCTCCTTCTCAAAGACAAAATCTGTGGCAACATGGATTGCACAGATACACAACACCATCAGAGGCTAGTTGTATTATTCAACCTTTTTATGGCCAGAAGAACACAACTGCTTTAATGGAAATGTGCAAACTAACTTTACAGTGATTACAGTCAGCATTTAAAAATGTAGAATAAAGCGAATCTTTGTAATTCAATATGATACAGAGTATGACAGATGTAAAAATGGAATCTAGTTTAAACTCAGGGAAGATGCTCATGAGTTTGGCTAATGAGAACTCAAGCAGCAATTTAGAAGTCAGATTTTTATTTCTTAGAGATTGGAGGCAGTATCCTTATATTTTGTAAATTTAAGCTCTGTACTCTTTACAGTCCATGAAAGGGTGTCACTTGCAAATGTAAGTTTATGCTTGCAGATCTTGGCATATATTTTACTGACGCAGCATGACGTGTTGAAAAATCTTTTCAAATGCATTGTAAACCAAAATGCAATAGTATCTTAGGGGAAATTACGCACAAAATATATAGTATTGCAAAATTTGAAGACATCCCTGAAATTAAACTTCAAAGAGGTACTGAAATTCCTCACCTTCAAAGATATTACATATTTTGATGCCAGTTCTGCAAGGTGATGGGTATCTTCAACTCCACTGAAATCAATGAGTTGAAGGTAATCAGCATGGTCCAGGAGTTATTCAGTACCATTTCTGAGAGTGTTCTTTGCTTGGTCTTTTATTTTTGTAATTTGATTACAAATTATTATTGCACCAACTCAACTTTCCCAGAGGAAGCACTTCCTTTTATTGATGGACATAAGTTTTGACCTGTATAATTAGGTTGAGATAAGATAAATCGACCTGGTAATGTCAATTGGAATTTGCATTTAAGCATTGTGTTTGCTTTCCCTATTGCATGGTCCTAAGGCATTGTCTACACTGCCACTTTACAGTACTGCAACTTTCTCACTCAGGGGTGTGAAAAAACACACCCCTGAGCGCTGCAAGTTTCAACACTGTAAAGTGGCAGTGTAGACAGTGCACCAATACTGGTAGCTATTCCCCTCGGGGAGGTGGGTTTTTTTATAGCGCTGGGAGCTCTCCCACCGCTGGGCCATGACTACACAGCCACGTTGCTAGTGAAGACATGCTCTAAGTTCTCCAAAGTACTATCCTAGGTAGTAGACAAGGGAAAATGAAGCAGATATTATTCATTAAGATTTCCAATACATTTCAACCATATGAATATAGGCTAATAAAATAAAAACCCATTTCTACCCTACAGGTAATTATGGGATAGAATGAGGGGTGGGAGTGGGTGTGGAAATTGAAAACAATCAGCGTGTTGACCCCATGCTCTAAGACTTTCTGAAATGGTTTTTTAAATTTTATTTTATTTTGTTTTATTTTGCTCTGTAGACATTAATTAAGATTTTTCCTGCTTCTGGGTTTCCTAGTGAAACCTGTCTTTTTTAGAATATAAGCTGTTTTCTGGAAGAACTGTCTTTATTTTTGTGTATGGCACAGCACCAAGCACATTTTGGCACTAAAGAAATAATAATGAATCATAGTACAGGGGTAAAATAAGTTTGTTAGAAAATATGTACAAAGTAGGAAACACAGATTGGTGGGTAAATGGTAACTTCTTTAGCCAGCAGAGCTTATTCGTAGTTAGAGACTGGAATGACCTGTTAGGTCATGTAGACCGTCTCCCTACATTTCAGAATAATTCTCCACTTTTCATTGTCTAGTGCTTTTGTTATGGGGATGTTCACCTACAGGGAAGGAACTTTTATCTTTCCCTTTCATTTTATTTAATGAGGTTTATACAAGTATCATCACTTAGGAGGATATTCTCTATTCATTGTATGTGTGCAAATCTCATTAACATTAATGGAAGTTGTCCAAATACATCAAGAAGAGAAAAGAACCATTAGTAATTTAATTGCTATTTGTGATTGATCCTGTTGAAGCAGAAAACCTGTCAGTTTTGGTGGTGGTGTTGGGGGGGGGACTTTAAACCAGAGAGTATATCTAAATTTGTTCCAGAGATAATAGAAAATATGTACTATTTTATATGAAGCAATCACAGTTGTCAAGATTCAATGAGAATTTTAGAATCACAGTAATTAGAAATGAAAAAGACCCTTTAGCGCATCCAATTCATGGCCTTACAATCTAGAATTGTTCATTGAGTGCTGTGCCCAATCTCGTTTTTATAGGCTTTTAGGCAGTGGTTCCCGATATTAGGTATAAATGTTTTCTTTGCTCAATTTCCTACCATTACTTCTAGTTTTGAATATACTTCTTGTAATAGGTTCATCAATTCTTCTCCTTCAAATACTAGTAAATATGTATCCCATTTATCTATATTATATTTATATATAGTTCTTGTAACCATTCCTCTGAAATTAAGCTTCCAACTCTTCACATTTTTGTTGCACTTCTGAAAAGTGCCTCCATTTTTATATCTGTGGTACTTATGCTCAGATATGTACATTCTATTCTATATACCCTGTAATCTTGCTGTTTAGAGAGGGACTATTGCCTCCCTAAACTTAGCTATGATGTTTTTGCATGCACAGCCATAACTGTTATTAATAATTGTTAAACCAAGTAAAAATGAACAAGAAGCCAGTGTGTTTCTTGGACAGATAATATAGCTGGTTGTCCAACTAACAGTCAGGCAAGGGTATTCCCACAATCTAGAAGTCATAACAACATGGATAGGTTTGGCAAATCTGGAATCAAAAAAAGACAAATACTCGTTCAGGCACAGATTAAAACACACACACTTTCTCTCTCTAGTCCAGATCCACAAAAGGATTTAGGCCTTTAACTCCTGTCTAACTCAAAAATATAGGCACCACTGAAATCCTCAAAGCACCTGCTCAGCTGCTTCCTAACTCTAGAGGCTCCTAAAATCTCTTGGCACCTAAATGTTTCCCCATAAAAGTCCTCTAGGTGCCTAAGGAATCATGTTCACAGCAAAAAAACCCACCACCACAAAACTAAGACCGTGAGTCTCATAGCTTGGGTCAACTGACTTGGGCTCACCGGGGCTTGCTTTATGGGGCTAAAAATAACAGTGTAGAGATTTCTGATCCGACTGAAGCCGAAACTCTGAGACTCACTTCTGCAAGTTTTTTTTTTCCATAGTGTAGACTCTAGGTCACTGCTGGTGGGCATGCACACAATGCCTCAGTGTAGGTGCCCCGGCCCGGTCTCATCCCTAAACTCCACTACAATTCCCTCATGTATCTCAGCTGCAGGGCCCAATTTGTCAGGCAGTCACAGAGCATGCCTAATCCCACATAAAATGGGGACGGGGTAGGGGAAGGCCTATCCTCCCCTATAACCTTTAGTCTGGTGGATAGGGTACTTACACAGGATGTGGGAAATTGTGGTTCGGTTCCCCCCTCTGACTGATAAGAAGAGATTTGAATGCAGGTTTCCCACCTCACACATGCGTCCCTTAACGACTGGACTATGGTCATTTTCACTCTCTTTCTGGCCTAGTGCATATTTAATTATTTATATCCAGTGGAACACCTTACAGAGAAACCCACTTTAAAATATCCCAGAGCCCAGTGGTTAGGGTACTCACCTGAGAAGTGAGAAAACAATTTTCAAATCCTTTCTCTGCAGGCGGAGGAGGAAATTGAACCAGAATCTCTCATATCCTGGGTGAATTCCCTAACCACTGAATTAAGTTATAAGGGAGTCTTTCTTCTTCACTCACCACCATGTGGCCATTTTGCATGGAGTTAGGCATGTGTGTGCCACTGCTGTTCTGGGAAGATATGGCTTTGGTGCCTGACACAGGTGAGGGTTCATGGCTGTGGATCCCAAATGGGATTACCTTGTACCTGACTCCATGAAAGAGATAGGGCTTAGGACACACACCTCTCCTCAGAGTCTGCTATTCATTAGCTTAGGCAGCTCCTTGTCTAGTGTGCTGGCTTTGTGGATCCCATTGTTAGGTATTTATCTCTGCTAACGCATCTTATAAGGAGCCTAGGTGCTTAACTCAGTCTCTGGCATCCACTGGACGGCTAGGTGCTTAAAAGTTAGATCAGGGATCGGCAACCTTTGGCATGTGGCTCACCAGGGTAAACACCCTGGCCAATTTGTTTACCTGCTGCTTCCACAAGTTCAGCCGATTGAGGCTCCCACTTGCCGCCATTTGCCGTCCCAGGCTAATGGGGGCACCAGAAAGCGGCGGCCAGCACATCCCTCGGCCCACGCCGCTTCATAAATGATCTGGAGAAAGGGATAAAAAGTGAGGTGGCAAAGTTTGCAGATGATACCAAACTGCTCAAGATAGTTAAGACCAAAGCAGACTGTGAAGAACTTCAAAAATGATCTCACAGAACTAAGTGGTTGGGCAACAAAATGGTAACTGAAATTTAATGTGGATAAATGTAAAGTAATGCACATTGAAAAAAATAACCCCAACTATACATACAATATGATGGGGGCTAATTTAGCTACAACGAATCAGGAAAAAGATCTTGGAGTCATCGTGGATAGTTCTCTGAACATGTTCACGCAGTGTGCAGAGGCGGTCAAAAAAGCAAACAGGATGTTAGGAATAATTAAAAAGGGGATAGAGAATAAGACGGAGAATATATTATTGCCCTTATATAAATGGATGGTACACCCACATCTTGAATACTGCGTACAGATGTGGTTTCCTCATCTCAAAAAATATATACTGGCAATAGAAAAGGTTCAGAGAAGGGCAACTAAAATGATTAGGGGTTTGGAACGGGTCCCATATGAGGAAAGATTAAAGAGGCCAGGACTTTTCAGCTTGGAAAAGAGGAGACTAAGGGGGGATATGATAGAGGTATATAAAATCATGAGTGATGTTGAGAAAGTGAATAAGGAAAATTATTTACTTATTCCCATAATAGAAGAACTAGGGGCCACCAAATGAAATTAATGGGTAGCAGGTTTAAAACAAATAAAAGGAAGTTCTTCTTCACACAGCACACAGTCAACTTGTGGAACTCCTTGCCTGAGGAGGTTGTGAAGGCTAGAACTATAAGAGTGTTTAAAAGAGAACTGGATAAATTCATGGAGGTTAAGTCCATTAATGGCTATTAGCCAGGATGGGTAAGGAATGATGTCCCTAGCCTCTGTTTGTCAGAGGGTGGAGATGGATGGCAGGAAATCACTTGATCATTACCTGTTAGGTTCACTCCCTCTGGGGCACCTGGCATTGGCCACTGTCAGTAAACAGGATACTGGGCTAGATGGACCTTTGGTCTGACCCAGTATGGCCGTTCTTATGTTCTTAAGTTCTCGCAGCCCCCATTGGCCTGGGGCGGTGAACCGCGGCCAGTAGGAGCTGTAATTGGCTGAACTTGCAGACGCGGCAGGTAAACAAACCTGCCCGGCCTGCCAGGGTGCTTACCTTTGCGGGCCATGTGCCAAAGGATGCTGATCCCTGAGTTAGATGTTGCAATGCCTAAGTCCTTTGTGGATTTTTGGCCTTGGGCCCTAATAGCACCTAAAATCCAAGAGCAGATGGGGTCCTAAAATCAGTCCTAAATTATGAGCTTCTAGGACAGAGGAGGAGACACGTCCTTGCGCATGAGAGAAAGAATCACTTGACCATCCCTTTAAGCTTCTTCCCCAGTCTATTAGCATCACCTCTATTTTATTCAGACTGACTTTCAGTTAAATTTCTGCCTTCCAAGTCCCAGCCAGGATCAGGCACTGACAAAGCACCCACATCGCATCACCTGGGTTAGTTGAAATTAAGAAACTGAGCTGAAAGCCGCCCAAGTTATCTCATAGTTCCTCACAGTGATATCTTACACCAACCTTGAAAAAAGAGGCATCAAGGTAGGGCTTGCAGAACCCCACATGAAAGAACCATCAGAGTACTGTACTCATTTGAGGGAAGCTGGTACTTTACTTAATACTTCTTTTATTCAGTTTTAGCTATATAGATCCAATTGGCATGATGCAATTAGACCCATGTTCTCCTATAACCTCTAAAACCTCAGGAAGTTAAATTGCCTATAACTCCTCTAGAGAGAGCACTGTCAGCAGAACTGCACAGTCCAACTTATTACAGTAAAGAGCTTTCAAAGGTGTGATGCTAAAGTTCAAAGCATGGTGTCATAAACAGATAGTTAAGGGTTAATAGAACAGAAGTACTTCATGTCTCTTTTGCCTGTAAAGGGTTAACAAGTTCAGTGAGCCTGGCTGTCACCTGACCAGAGGACCAATCAGGGGACAGGATACTTTCAAATCTTGAGGGAGGGACGTTTTTGTGTGTGCTGTTAGTTTTTGGTGGTTGTTCTCTCTGGGTTCTGAGAGCGACCAGACGTGCAACCAGGTTTCTCTCCAATCTCTCTGATACAGGCTCTTATGTGCTCAGAATAGTAAGTACTAGGTAGATAAGGCGAGTTAGGCTTATGTTTGTTTTCTTTATTTGCAAATGTATATTTGGCTGGAAGGAGTTCAAATTTGTATTTTGCTGAAAGGATTTTACTTTGTACTTGTATACTTAGGCTGGGAGGGTATTCCCAGTGTCTATAGCTGAAAGACCCTGTAACATATTCCAGCTTAAATTTACAAAGATAATTTTTACTGTTTTTCTTTCTTGAATTAAAAGCTTTTCTTGTGTAAGAACCTGATTGTGTTTTTTTTTATTCTGGTGTGAGATCCCAGGGGACTGGGTCTGGCTTCACCAGGGAATTGGTGGGGAGAAAGGAGGGAAGGGGGAGAGAAAGGTTAATTTCTCTCTGTGTTAGGATTACTTTCTCTCTCAGGGAGAGTCTGGGAGGGGGAGAGAGAAGGAGAGGGGGAAGGTGAATTTTCCTCTCTGTTTTAAGATTCAAGGAGTTTGAATCACAGTAATCTTCCAGGATAACCCAGGGAGGGGAAGCCTGGGAGAGGCAACGGTGAGGGAAAGGGTTTACTTTCCTTGTGTTAAGATCCAGAGGGACTGGGTCTTGGGGGTTCCCGGGCAAGGTTTTTGGGGGGACCAGAGTGTACCAGGCACTGGAATTCCTGGTTGGTGGCAGCGCTACAAGTACTGAGCTGGTAATTGAGCTTAGAGGAATTCATGCTGGTACCCCATCTTTTGGACATTAAGGTTCAGAGTGGGGGATTATACCATGACACATGATGATGCTAAATATGGAGAAAACTTTCTTGTCTTCCACCATTGCTTCTGCATTCTTCATCTTTAACGTTACCATGCCATACAACTTTGAAAAGTGTTTATTGTAATCATTGGAGTGAGTGCAATTCTGATGACAGTACTCTAACCTGTTGGCCATACATTTCTGCTCCTGACAGTCATCAGTAAACCAAGTTTACATATGAGGATGATGAATAAAGAGAAGATGCTTAAGAGTCATCATAGAAATAGGTCAGGAAAAAATATCATAATGTCCTACCGGCCATTAGACAAATTGAGTCACCAGCTGCAGAGCATAGAGAATTCTGCCCTGATGATGACACTGTCTGAAAAAGGTGTAATCTCCACCCCGCGGTCCCCACACATTACCAAAGACAAGATCCACATTATGCCCCTCTCTATGCATGACACCTGAAATTACCTGGCAAAATACACATTTAGGATTTTGTGTTTCTCCTGCTATAGTGGCTGATATTACATCCAAAGCAGTGTCAGTAATACAGATTTTTGGAGCAGCAGTGTCCCAGGATCCCCCAGAGCAATGGCGCTCCAGGAGCTGCTAAGTTTTAGTCAAGGGTATTTCGAGTATAAGTCATGGACAGGCCACAGCATGAATTTTTGTTTATTGCCAGTGACCTGTCCATGACTTTTACTAGAAATACCTGTGACTAAATCTTAGTCCTACATATGAGAGAATGAAATCTACTAGTTCTAAAATCTTAAAGGTGATAGGAAACAGTCAGTTCAATTCACTATCTACAGCTAATGATTCCATTATTTAATAAATCAAATAGTTTTAAATGCAAAACATATTTTGATAAACGTAGCACATTTAAGATAGTTTTATTTCATAACAAATTGAAATGTTGTGTTTTTGCATTTTTAATATAATTTGAATTTCCATCCAAATAGAGCTTGCCACAAATCACAAGTTAAAAATAATCATCTAGTGAATAAGAAATGTATTGCTCACCATTTTCTACATAATAAAATATGTAAACATTAAGACTCTGTATTAATATATGTTAAGCTCTATAATTTCTTAAATTATGTAGATAAACATAGTGTATTGTCCTTGTAATAATTGGAGCTATACCAATCTCTGAGAACTGGAAGGGACCTTGAAAGGTCATCAAGTCCAGCCCCCTGCCTTTATCAGCAGGACCAATTTTTGCCCCAGATCCCTAAGCAGCCCCTTCAAGGGCTGAACTCACAACCCTGGGTTTAGCAGTCTAATGCTCAAGCCACTAAGCTATCCCTGCTCCCTTTTTGGTGAGTAAAAAGAAGCACCAAATTTAGTGTGCTAAAGCCATATTTAGTTGCAAATCCAACCAATGAGAATCAACCTTTCTTCAGGAAAATAACTAAAGTACAAATGCAAATCACAATTAAAATTGATTATTTAAATTGAGGTTTCCTGCTTGCTGATTTAAATCATGATTAAAATCAATTATTTAAATCACTTTGATTTCAAACGTACACCCATGCTGAATGCAGTTGTGCATGACCATCTTTGAAAAGCAGGTATTGTTTTTTTGTCTGTATCTGTATTTCACAATTACTTTTCCAATTTCTATGAATTATTTTATTTTGTAATTTCTACCTAAGATTACTGGTCTAGAGGGAATATAACTTAGTTGGAGAAACTAGTTATTGATGAGTAACCTATTTTTTCTCCATCTTAATTCAAGTCTTAAAAGCTATTGTGGGTGAGGTAACACAGCTACACCACCACTCTTAAAAGACAGACATTTTTTTAAAAGTGATTTTTACCATATACTTTCTTTAAACTGGTTATAAAAGAAAAAGGCTGTGCAAATAGCAACAGAGGCAATATTGAATAGTTGTGAACAATAACCTTATTTTTTTAGGCATTTGTAAATACCAATGGAAGAAGACAAATGGAATCAGGCTGCAAGAGTCATTCAGAGGTGCTGGAAAAGATGTATTGTGAGTGTGAAGTACTATTTTATGTTTAATCATTTATTTTAATCATTAAACACTTAAGTAACAATTTTGATATTTTTCTCCTCTATAAACCAAAGTGGTGATGGAAAGTCTGCCAGGAGCAGGAACTCCTGTGGTGTTAATCCCACTTCCAATACAGTTGTCCACATACATAGTGCTGATGCTGACCAGAAAACATAATAGAGAGCTAACTATCCACAGAAGCCTGCATATACAGTATATTAAAAATGATATGTAATTTTATATTGTCAAAAGCAGGTAGAATTCCATAGCTGCCACAGAAAAAAAAATCACATCACATTACCAAAGGGGGATGGTGTATTCATTTAGGTGGAATGTGTGGGTTTCCTTCAGCAGTGTTTTGGTCTTTTTATTCTGTGTTCTGCACAGTCTACTGTAGCACATAGCATGCAGTGTGGCACCAATTACAGTAGCTTTAGGAACAGAGGAACAGCCCTCATCAGGAGGGTGGGTGACTACTGTATTACTGGGGAAAGTTGCCATTTAAAGAGTTGTAAATTGTTAATGATGGGATGATGGTAAAGCGAGGCAAAGAAGGATGTTGAACAGAAATGGGAAGTGTAAAAGGCACTTAGATACCATGGTAATAACCTAGTTCACAGAGAAAGAAATGGACAGACTTTAAAAAGGTTATTGTAAAAGTAATCCCCTAAGTCCAAAGCTGAGGAAGAAAAGGTGGTCTCGTGGGGAGTCTTACCATAGAGGTCTTTTCCAGGATAACTATGGTAAATTAGCAAAGAGTCCTGTGGCACCTTATAGACTAACAGATTTATTGGCGCATGAGCTTTTGTGGGTGAATACCCACTTCATCGGATGCATGTGACGAAGGTGCATCCGACGAAGTGGGTATTCACCCACGAAAGCTCTTGCTCCAATACGTTTGTTAGTCTATAAGGTGCCGCAGGACTCTTTGCTGCTTTTACAGATCCAGACTAACATGGCTACCCCTCTGATATATGGTAAATTAGGAGATTTAGATGTTCTACTTTAAAATTCCCCCTAGTATATGGCAGCAATTCCATACTTTTAATTTGTATCCATATGCATTTCTTTCTCTGAAAGCCATCTCACTTTTAACTCACTATGACTTAATACCAAAATAAACAATATAAACTTAGTTTTTCAATATGCACTAGACTCAGTTTTTGTTACACACATTTGACTGAATTCAGCAGTGCTGTAATGTTATTAACTTCACTCTTCAGGACTGGGATGAGTACACCAGGCACAAGTTTAACTCTGAGAGACCATTTGATGGATTGTGCCCCACACTGTCCACTGTGCTTCTGTGAAATTCTGTGTGGTTTGGCATGGGAAAACCCTGAATAGTGTCATGACTATGTTCAAAATGTGGAAAAAATCCAGGAACAACAGTTTTTCTTGGTATATTTATACTTCTCTACAGAATGTCCGTGTCTTTCGATACTACAAAGAACTAATAGGTTTTAGAGGAGTTGGGGACCCTCATCTTCTGATGAAATTCATTGACCCTAGAGAGGTAAGGGCTATATTTACTGATGTATTTTCATTGCTATATCTGTGTACATGTTACACATGTACTGTACAAAATAGTTCAAGATGTTAATTTTAATTTCATAGCATCATAGAATATCAGGGTTGGAAGGGACCTTAGGAGTTCATCTAGTCCAACCCCCTGCTCAAAGCAGGACCAATCCCCAACTAAATCATCCCAGCCAGAGCTTTGTCAAGCCTGACCTTAAAAACCTCTAAGGAAGGAGATTCCACCACCTCCCTAGGTAACTCATTCCAGTGCTTCACTCCCCTCCTAGTGAATTTTTTTCCTAATATCCATCCTAAACCTCCCTCACTGCAACTTGAGTCCATTACTCCTTGTTCTGTCATCTGGCACCACTGAGAACAGTCTAGATCCATCCTCTTTGGAACCCTCTTTCAGGTAGCTGAAAGCAGCTATCAAATCCCCCCCTCAGTCTTCTCTTCTGCAGACTAAATAATCCCAGTTCCCTCAGCCTCTCCTTATAAGTCATGTGCTCCAGCCACCTAATAATTTTTGTTTCCCTCCGCTGGACTCTTTCCAATTTTTCCACATCCTTCTTGTAGTGTGGGGCCCAAAACCGGACACAGTACTCCAGATGAGGTTTCACCAATGTCAAATAGAGAGGAATGATCACATCCCTCGATCTGCTGGCAATGCCCCTACTTATACAGTCCAAAATGCCATTAGCCTTCTTGGCAACAAAGGCACACTGTTGACTCATATCCAGCTTCTTGTCCCTAGGTTCTTTTCTGCAGAACTGCTGTCTAGCCACTCGGTTCCTAGTCTGTAGCAGTGCATGGGATTCCTTTTGTCCTAAGTGCAGGACTCTGCACTTGTCCTTGTTGAACCTCATCAGATTTCTTTTTGCCCATTCCTCTAATTTGTCTAGGTCCCTCTGTATCCTATCCCTAACCTCCAGCATATCTGCCACTCTTCCCAGTTTAGGGTCATCTGCAAACTTACTGAGAATGTAGTCCACGCCATCTTCCAGATCATTAATGAAGATATTGAACAAAATCGGCCACAGGACTGACCCTTGGGGCACTCTGCTTGATACCAGCTGCCAACTAGACATGGAGCCATTAATCCCTACCCGTTGAGCTCAACCATCTAGCCAGCTTTCTATCCACCTTATAGTCCATTATCCAGCCCATACTTCTTTAAGTTGCTGGCAAGAATACTGTTGGAGACCATATCAAAAGCTTTGCTAAAGTCAAGGAATAACATGTCCACTGCTTTCCCCTCATCCACAGAGCCAGTTATCTCCTTACAGAAGGCAGTTAGGTTAGTCAGGCATGACTTGCCCTTGGTGAATCCATGCTGACTGTTTCTGATCACTTTCCTCTAACTGCTTCAGAACTGATTCCTTGAGAACCTGCCCCATGATTTTTCTAGGGACTGAGATAAGGCTGACTGGCCTGTAGTTCCCTGAATCCTCCTCCTTCCCTTTTTTAAAGATGGACACTACATTTGTCTCACTGTCTTTTATTTGGGGCATAGTACTGGGAGACAAGGATCATTACAGCATTATAAATCAAATACATTTTTTGACTGTTCCATCATTTGAAGTCCAAGATTTACTGATGTAGGATACTTTGTGGATTGCACACAACTGAAATCATATGTCAAAAAAGAAATATATATTAGTTACAAAAGAAAGTATCAGTAAACAACAAAAGTAAAAGCATATCCAAGGTAGAATTAGAGTGAAAAAGGAAAGGAGAAGGCTGCGCCCATAGAAATCAGTTGTTTTCTAGGAATTAAGGACACCACTCATTTCATTTCATTACTGTATCTTTCTGTCTTGATTTGGAAGCATTGTGGATGAATGTCTTTTTCTTCTTGCAGGCAGAGTTACTAGATGCTGCAGCAGGTGTTTATGTCCGATTCAGACTAGGTGGTGTAAGTAGTGTTTTAAAGAATATTGAAATATCGACATTCATTCTATATCTCGGTAATCACAACTTAATGGACTTATATTAATTATATTCTAACAAACTAGCAAGGTTAGTATTTTATAACCAGGGTGCTTACTTGTTCCCATAATACAAGAACTAGGGGCCACCAAATGAAATTAAGGGGCAGCAGGTTTAAAACAAATAAAAGGAAGTTCTTCTTCACACAGCGCACAGTCAACTTGTGGAACTCCTTGCCTGAGGAGGTTGTGAAGGCTAAGACTATAACAGCGTTTAAAAGAGAACTGGATAAATTCATGGAGGTTAAGTCCGTTAATGGATATTAGCCAGGAGGGGTAAGGAAGGGTGTCCCTAACCTCTGTTTGTCAGAGGGTGGAGATGGATGGCAGGAGAGAGATCACTTGATCATTGCCTTTTGAGTTCACTCCCTCTGGGGCACTGTCGGTAGACAGGATACTCATTCTTATGTTCTAAATTAGCTTCCTAAATCCATTCTTAACACCTGACTAAATGGTCTGAATTTTCATTTGCATTTGTGGGTGCTCTCATTGCTCTGGATTTGATAATCAGGGGTGCAGTCCTGGCCTTATTTATGTCAACAGGAATTTTTCCATTGGTTTTAATGGGGCCAGGATTTCACCCCAAGCCTTTATTTAAGTGACTAATATGGATTCAGTTTGAAAATTTTGACCCAAGAATCTGCTTAGATTTTGGCCTTAAGTATTTGCCTATTAGTATTATACAGCTGAACAGTCACTCTGGAATAGCAAAAGCCCTGTATAAGTCTCCTACTTTCAAAATATCTAATACAGGATTGTAAATCTATTGCTACAGCACTTGAAAAAGCTGGAAAGAAGCTGATTTATTGTTAATATTCTTCCCTGCTGCCTGGCTAGCAATTTCTAGTAAATTGTATTTGGCAGACTTCTACCCTGTAATTATTTGGTTTCTGCTTCTGACCTACTCTTCCCTGGCTAATAACAACTTATGAATAATACATCATTAGTAAACCTCACCTTGGTGACATATGATATTAATAAAACATCAGAGGAACAGTTTGCTCTCTGGTGGAAGGCACGGTGTAGAGATCAAGATGCTGAGCTGATTTATTACTTACAAAATTATCCAGTTCAGTGAAAGTAAGCGTGGAGGTGGATGAAGTTTTTAGATTGGAATTACGGAGCCAACACATTCTTTTGTTTATTTACCAAACATTAGCACCATGACAAAATATAAATTTGAAAAATGGTTATTTTAATCAGAACTGTCCTAGCATTTTAAGCTGTCGTATTTGCAGTATATTTACGAGACCGTCCAACAGGACCTTATATTTCTAGGTTTCCATCTCTAGTGTTAGAGAGATGATTATCTTTAATCATAACATTTTCCATTTAAAAAGTAATATTAGCAGAGGGAGGGAACGTATGCTTTAATTACCTATTATTCCTCTTTGAAAGTTCTTTAACTCCCTCACAGGTTGTCAGTTTATACTCCATCACCTCCATGTCAGTCTTCACAATGGGCATTCAGGAAGAAAAATCATGGGTTAGACAGAATTTTTCCCTTTCTCACCTATTTACTACTAAGCAATTTGGACTATGGAAACAGGGCTGCTAATCTATATACTTCAATTGAGAACATACCAGATTGACCAGGACTTGTCAATGAAATTACAGCATCTCTGACTGAGAGAGTGGGTTGCTTGGAACCAAACCAACAAAAAAAAAACAACCCTCTCAGTTCTTTAAAACCTATTTAGCCATCCAAGCAGTTAAATTAGTTTCACTGCAGAAATTATTACAGGTTAGAATCTAATTTATTAATGTATTTTCTCATCTTCAGATCATCAGAAAGGTCCATTAAGTAAAAGTATTAATTTGCATGTACTAGCAGCTTTTATCTGAGGCTATCAAATTGCTTTACAAAGACTAACTAATCCTCAGAATAGACATTTGAGAGACGTAAATTATTATCTCTATTTTACAGACAGGAAAACTGATGAAAAGAAAGATTATATGATTTACTTAAGTCACACAGCGAGTTTGCAGTGTACCTGGAAGTACAACCCACAAATACAGACTCACAGTCCCTGGTCTAGCTACTGTGCACACTTAACTTTTCATTTTTAAATATTTTTCAATTTCATTTCTCTTCCCAATAAACTTCCCCCATTCAGTTCAGAAAAATAAACATTATAAGAGAAACAATAAATACTCATAAATGTTGTGTATGCTTGTGGCAACACACCAAAGACCTTGCAAAGAACTCACTTAGAGTTAATGACAAAACTCCCACTGATTTCACTGAGTTGAGGACTGGATCTTTAATTTCACTCAGAATTGTAATCAGCCAATCAAATCTTCCAATTTCAGCCTATCCTATATGGTATTAAACTACTTTGAAATAGGTAAAGAACAGTTTCATGGCTTCTGTAAACCCATTTATGTCAACAGAGTTAGACAAGGTATTAATCTGACAATTTTTTTTAAAAGTAGGAACATTTATTTATAACAGACACTGTCACTAACTAGATCTCTCACTTTCAAGTGTGATATTTCTTTACAGACTAAATATCCTCCAAGTATATATTACAAAATATTCACTCATAGACCCATTGTGGATATGTGTGCTAACAGCCCTAAAGATTATACAAAGCCAACATACAAACAGCTGCTGCCAAAGGCTATTCATGGAAAGATTTGGAAAGATGACCACAGTGGCTGGTACAAGCGTGTGGAGAATAATGGCTGGAGACTTCTTTCGATCAGAGTAAGCAAAGAATAGCATTTACATTTTTTCTTTAAAACACTAACTTCTTTTTCTTACATAACCTACACATTATGGAGATTTAATTTACTCACTATATGGATCACTTCATAATGTGTGGGATCTTTATTTCCATTTGAAATAATGACCTATGGTAATAGTCACTCCCTATGAGATGTTATAATAATATCATGATCATTTATTTATAACATGTTCCTCATCACCAAGTCACTGAACAATAGAATATGATTAAATTATCGTAAGTACTGTACTAAAAGATCTTGTGCTGAATATGAAAACTGTTTATTAAAGTACAATATAATACTTTAATATTAAAATACAATTTCATCCGTCTCCATATGAAGATATAATTTTGTTTGGATTAAAAATCTGCGAGAGGAGTCAATGTCCTTTTCTCTAATACAATGTATAGCTTAAAATATAAAACATACTGAAATTATGTTATGTTAAAATTAAGCCATTTATGTTTTGTTAAATTCTTTTGGAAATAATTGGTAAAATTTTTAAAGGTGAAAGGTTTGTACAAACATAACACAGGGTAATTACAGAATTTAATTAGTTATTCAGGGAATTATTTGGATCCCAAGAATGACTATGAACAGTATAACTCCATTTCAGGTATCAATCATGAGATGATTTAGGGCTGGATTACTTGGTATCTGAAGGTTTGCGGAGGTAAAGGCAGGTCTAAGCCATCTTTCTGTCTTCTCTGTCCTGAGTCTGAGCTGGCAAGTTAGAGCAACCACAGGGCTGCACTAATGAACAGAATTCTTTTTCAGATATGATACATAGCATTACAACATTTAAATAATTTCTAATACACTGCATAGTGACATGAATCATTTGATGTGACACCATCAGACATCTTTTCTAATCCTATTATTCTAACATACTCCACTTTTCCACTCCTTTAGCTCATCCTTTAGCTGTCCAGCTGCCTCTTCCAAGCAGGCATTTTGATGGAGTTGTTGAAGACAGTATACCAGTCTCTTCATTTCTGTCTGTTCCTTCTTTTTTATTTACCAATCACTTTTCCCACTTCCTAAGTGCCTCAACCCATATAACATTAGACCAGTAGGTCCTAAGCATGGTGGATTGATGGTATGCCACCCAATTTACTTCAACCCTCCACCACATCCCATTCCTCTTCAGGGACCACTCTCTCCAGATTACCCTTCAGTGGGAGGTTCAATCTCTTCTTCAGAGAGGGGCCATAGAGGAAGTACTGTTGTGCCTCAGAGTACAAGGCTTTTATTCCCATTATTTCCTGATCCCCAAGTCAAAGGAGGCCTCAGGCCCATCTTAGATGTAAGAGAGTTGAACAAGTTGCTGAAGAAAATAAAATTCCGCCTGGTTATCCTAGTGACAATTATCCTTTTCCTGGAATAAGGAGACTGGTTTGATGCCCTTGACTTGAGGGATGCTTACTTCCATATCACAATATGTCCCAACCATAGAAAGTTTCTCAGGTTTGTGATGAATAGTTGACACTATCAGTTCTGAGTGTGTCTGTTCTGCCTGGCAGCTGCTCCTCAGGTATTCACAAAGTGCATGACAATGGTAGTAGCTCATATTAAAAAATTAGGTGTCCATGTGTTCTCACACTTGGATGATTGGTTGATCAGAACTCAGTCAGACTCTAAAGTCCTCTTTAGCATATCCACTGTTCTATCCATATTCAGTGCTCTGGAGCTCTTAGGAAGTAGAGAAAAATCAGTACTGAGGCCTGTACAGATAATACAATTTATTGAGCAGTCCTCGACTCCACAAATCAGGTTTGAAACTATTCAGAACCTAGTACTTCAAATGAAAGCTTACCTGCTCCCAACAGCATGCAAGTACCTCATCCTGTTAGGTCACATGGCAGCATAGATCTGTGTAGTACAATACACCAGGCTGCGACTCAGGATACTACATACATAGCTAGCATCAGTATTTGCCCCGAATCATCACCACTTGGACAAGGTGGTTCAAGTGCCAGAGTTAATCCTGTTGTCTCTGGATTGGTGGGCAGGCCCTCTAAAAGTCTGTGTGGGCATTCCCTGCCTTCCAACACTCACTCGAGCCACAGACGCATCATCTCTAGATTTGGGAGTTCATATTGGATCCCTGAAAACTCAAAGACTCTGGTCACCTCCAGACCTAAAGGCTCACATAAATGTCAGGGAGTTACAAGCAAGGTCTAGCCTGCTCAACCTTCCTCCCCTAGATGGGGGGGTTGGGGGGGTGGGAGTCTGTGGAATATGACAGACAACTCAGTGATTATATTTTATATAACCAATCAAGGAGGGGCATAGTCAGTCCAGCTCTGCCAGGAGGCAGTTCACCTCTGGGACTTCTGTATAACCCATTCAATTCACCTCAAAACTGTTTCCCTTCCAGGGGAGCAAAACACACTGGCAGATCAGCTGAGCAGATCCTTCACCAATCAACACGAGTGGAATTGACATGTGTAGTCACTTGAAGAAGAACCAGTTACGTACCTTTATATAACAGTTGTTCTTTGAGATGTGTGACACATGTCTATGCCATGACCCATCCGCATTCCCCTCTATATCAGAGTGCATCCAGTAGGAAGGAACTGAGGGAGGTTGGGAGCAGCTCCGCCCTCTTACATCAGCATGCGGTTGTGCACAGCAACAGGATGGCACTTGAGCCACTCCAATAGGAACTGCTGAGGAGAAAAATCTCCAACATTTGTGCACAAGATGTACACACACCTATAGTAGAAAGGACATATGCAACACATCTTGAAGAACAGTAGTTATGGAAATGTAGGTAACCCTTTCCTTCCATAATAATAAGACTTTGCATATACATAGGGACACCTTTCATCCAAAGATCTCCAAGTACTTTACAAAAGTGGGCAAATGTTACTATCTCTATTTTACAAATGAGGAAACTGAGGGGCAAAGAAGTTAAGTGACTTGCATAGGTCACAGAGAGTCAGTTTCGGAGTAGGGAATAGGAATCAGACTTCCGACTCATGTTCTCTTATTCTAGGCATAAAATCATTCTGCTTACTTCCTCCGTCTTCCCTATTACATCTATCCCTATGCCTTTTCCTTTAAGCCTGTCTAGTGGTAGCCTCTGAATAACAGTTCTGGAGCTTCTCAGAGAAACCTAATCTGTGTTTGGCCATTATTTGTTTTTTATACATTATTATATTACTTCTCAGTATGTTATCCATGAGATTTTTCTCTCCATTACATTAAGCAGAATATCAGCTATTAAAGAATCAGCATTCTTTTTATGCAGAAATTTACCAAGGCAAGGAGCAATTACCATTGAATTAATATTTGCAAGAGAAAATATACTCCTTGCATGTTTAGCCTTGTGTCTTTCAAGCAACTGATAAGATAATGTATCTTATGCTGAACAGATAAGCAAAATAGGCAAGTGGTAAATCTTTAATTATTCTCAATGTAAAGGACCAATCATGGGATTTATAAATGAGAAGACATGCCCAGGGGATAGAGGGGAAGAAAATCAGTCATGGTGTTTTTGTGAAACTAGTCCAAACAATACATCACATTTGCCAGTAGTTTTGGAGGACCATAGATCCTGTAACTGATGAGGACAACACAAAGGAAAAGGAATTCCATTACTCTAAGCTAAAGAGGAAACAAGACATTGACCAGAGAAGAAAAAGGAGAAAAATTGAATGGATGACAAAAATGTGAGTTGATGCAATTTTCAGACTTATGTTTCTGGGCATGATTAGAGTAGTATTCTGGTTATGGGTCTTTTCAGAAATCATTAACTTTCATGGCTAAATTATCTTAAAACGCTGTGTAACTGTGTTATAAGTAATTGAGTTGTATATCACTACCAAGTTCTGCTGAACTTCCAAATGGAGCTAGTTCCATTTGGGGCAGCAGGATATTGCCTCTTCTATATCTGAGAATGGATAGCTCCTACAGGAGTTATTATTTTATTGGTTATATCCCTCTGCAGCTATGCACTGGGGGCTGTGGAGGCAATGCAGAAGGAGGTGATGTGACATTGGGCTGTACTATCTGTCATGTGGATTTCCGCAAAAACATCTGGGAGCATAGAGAAAGACAGCATCAGAGAGGGTGATAGTTCTTCCCAGTTCTATTCAGAAAAGAGGAACTCCACATATAGGCAGCTTCCTCTTCTGCTTGTAGATCATTGCCCCATCATCTCTAGAATATAGCACCCTCTCCTCCCAGGAATTTTCATCTTGTTTCCCA
Organism: Gopherus flavomarginatus; assembly: GCF_025201925.1. NCBI lineage: Eukaryota > Metazoa > Chordata > Testudines > Testudinidae > Gopherus > Gopherus flavomarginatus. The sequence continues at coordinate 335,477,320 of NC_066617.1, forward strand.
GAGAAGATCACCCATATCTGGAATGGCTGTATAAGCCACCGGGAATAAGCTGAGAACAAGATCAGAAACATAACACCTTCATTCCAAGACACCAACCTATACACGCAAACAGTAGTCACTGAATCACTAAGTGCAAGCAGGGTCACCATCTGTGCCAAGGACAACTGCTGTTACTATATGGTAGATTTTGTTTGGAATACCATGGAGCATTCCTAACTGAGATTGCCAATAGTTCATTTAATAAGAGACATCTACCATGCAGCCTAAGAAGTGCAGTAGTCTAACCAGAACCAAAAAACTCGACATTCAGGATCTTGCAGCTATGGCCAGTGTCTAGCCTCCTTGTTTTAAGCAAACAAATTAAGAAGCTAGCAAAAAACAGTCTCCAGCCTCCAAGAACCTGCAGGGTTGGAAGTTCACACCCTGAAATAACTCAGGTTCTTCCTTTTAGAACAAACCAATAGCTACTTATGGGCAACTGTTTATCCACCTCCAAGGTCCTGACCAGTGGAATCACACAAAATCTTCACCCCTATATTGTATAACATCTACATTAAACCATGTTAAGTAGGTAGGAAGGCAGATCGAGCAATCATCTCTAATGATAGCTTAATGGAAGAAAAGTTGTGGCTCCCAGGACAAACAGTTATATTTTTATAACCACTGCTTGAGTAGGCCAAATGTTATAGTCTGTTTTCTGAAGAGAGAAAAAACAAATGATTCCTTGGCATTAACTGTTGTTTCAGTGGACTCATAGACTCTAGGACTGGAAGGGACCTCGAGAGGTCATCGAGTCCAGTCCCCTGCCCTCATGGCAGGACCAAATACTGTCTAGACCATCCCTAATAGACATTTATCTAACCTACTCTTAAATATCTCCAGAGATGGAGATTCCACAACTTCCCTAGGCAATCTATTCCAGTGTTTAACTACCCTGACAGGAACTTTTTCCTAATGTCCAACCTAAATCTCCCTTGCTGCAGTTTAAGCCCATTGCTTCTTGTTCTATCATTGGAGGCTAAGGTGAACAAGTTTTCTCCCTCCTCCTGATGACACCCTTTTAGATACCTGAAAACTGCTATCATGGCCCCTCTCGGTCTTCTCTTTTCCAAACTAAACAAACCCAATTCCTTCAGCCTTCCTTCATAGGTCATGTTCTCAAGACCTTTAATAATTCTCGTTGCTCTTCTCTGGACCCTCTCCAGTTTCTCCACATCTTTCTTGAAATGCGGTGCCCAGAACTGGACACAATACTCCAGTTGAGGCCTAACCAGCGCAGAGTAAAGCGGAAGAATGACTTCTTGTGTCTTGTTTACAACACACCTGTTAATGCATCCCAGAATCACATTTGCTTTTTTTGCAACAGTATCACACTGTTGACTCATATTAAGCTTGTGGTCCACTATGACCCCTAGATCTCTTTCTGCCATACTCCTTCCTAGACAGTCTCCTCCCATTCTGTATGTGTGAAACTGATTGTTCCTTCCTAACTGGAGCACTTTGCATTTATCTTTATTGAACTTCATCCTGTTTACCTCAGACCATTTCTCCAATTTGTCCAGATCGTTTTGAATTTTGACCCTGTCCTCCAAAGCAGTTGCAATCCCTCCCAGTTTGGTATCGTCCGCAAACTTAATAAGCGTACTTTCTATGCCAACATCTAAATCGTTGATGAAGATATTGAACAGAGCCGGTCCCAAAACAGACCCCTGCGGAACTCCACTTGTTATACCTTTCCAGCAGGATTGGGAGCCATTAATAACTACTCTCTGAGTACGGTTATTCAGCCAGTTATTCACCCACCTTATAGTAGCCCCATTTAAATTGTACTTTCCTAGTTTATCTATAAGAATATCATGCGAGACCATATCAAATGCCTTACTAAAGTCTAGGTATATCACATCCACCGCTTCTCCCTTATCCACAAGGCTCGTTATCCTATCAAAGAATGCTATCAGATTAGTTTGACACGATTTGTTCTTTACAAATCCATGCTGGCTATTCCCTATCACCTTACCACCTTCCAAGTGTTTGAAGATGATTTCATTAATTATCTGCTCCATTATCTTCCCTGGCACAGAAGTTAAACTAACTGGTCTGTAGTTTCCTGGGTTGTTTTTATTTCCCTTTTTATAGATGGGCACTATATTTGCCCCCTTCCAGTCTTCTGGAATCTCCCCCGTCTCCCATGATTTCCCAAAGATAATAGCTAGATGCTCAGATACCTCCTCTATTAACTCCTTGAGTATTCTAGGATGCATTTCATCAGGCCCTGGTGACTTGCAGGCATCTAACTTTTCTATGTGATTTTTTACTTGCTCTTTTTTTATTTTATCTTCTAAACCTACCCTCTTCCCGTAAGCATTCACTATATTAGACATTCCTTCAGACTTCTCAGTGAAAACCAAAACAAAGACGTCATTAAGCATCTCTGCCATTTCCAAGTCTCCCGTTACTGTTTCCCCCTCCTCACTGAGCAGTGGGCCTACCCTGTCCTTGGTCTTCCTCTTGCTTCTAATGTATTGATAAAAAGTCTTCTTGTTTCCCTTTATTCCCATAGCTAGTTTGAGCTCATTTTGTGCCTTTGCCTTTCTAATCTTGCCTCTGCATTCCTGTGTTATTTGCCTATATTCGTCCTTTGTAATCTGACCTAGTTTCCATTTTTTATATGACGCCTTTTTATTTTGTAGGTCACGCAAGATCTCGTGGTTAAGCCAAGGTGGTCTTTTGCCACATTTTCTATCTTTCCTAACCATCGGAATAGCTTGCTTTTGGGCCCTTAATAGCGTCCCTTTGAAAAATTGCCAACTCTCCTCAGTTGTTTTTCCCCTCAGTCTTGATTCCCATGGGACCTTACCTATCAGCTCTCTGAGCTTACCAAAATCCGCCTTCCTGAAATCCATTGTCTCTATTTTGCTGTACTCCCTTCTACTCTTCCTTAGAATTGCAAACTCTATTATTTCATGATCACTTTCACCCAAGTTTCCTTCTACTTTCAAATTCTCAACGAGTTCTTCCCTATTTGTTAAAATCAAGTCTAGAACAGCTTCCCCCCTAGTAGCTTTTTCAACTTTCTGAAATAAAAAGTTGTCTGCAATGCAGTCCAGGAACTTATTGGATAGTCTGTGCCTCGCGGTGTTATTTTCCCAACATATATCTGGATAGTTGAAGTCCCCCATCACCACCAAATCTTGGGCTTCGGATGATTTTGTTAGTTGTTTGAAAAAAGCCTCATCCACCTCTTCCACCTGATTAGGTGGCCTGTAGTAGACTCCCAGCACAACATCACCCGTGTTTTTTACCCCTTTTAGCCTAAAAGGACATGTATAAAAAGTACACAACTGCAATCCCAAGTGCCTCCATCACCATACAGGCATACCACTGGGTGTCATTTAACTGGACATTCATTTTATTTTAAAGATTACTACAAAATTAATTTATTAGAAAAAATATAGCATGCAGAGGTATGAGTTTTAAATGGTAACATATTCAGATTCTAAGGGTCCGAGAAATCTCTATGATCAGTTCCACTAGCCTGACATCCTGCATAGCATAGACTATAGAATTTATATAAGCCTTTATTTGTTTTTTTCAAGAGGGATAACAGTATTGTGCTGCACATCACCAGTTCCAAACACATTGGCTTAACACAGATTCATCAGAATTAAGCCCACATATGTCAATATTGTAATGCAGTACCCAGCTCATCACATCTAATATAATGCTAACCTCACTTTGAGGAGGAGAACACAACTCCACTTTTGCCAGAGTTTCAGCAGCACAACACAACAAGCTGCTGTAATGGGAATGTTAAAATTCCTCTTACCCCAGCCAAAGAAACAAGATAAGAAGTTGATCCCAAATTACAGTCTATGAAGCAGATGATTGTTTCTGGGTGTCACTGGGTCACCATAATAGGCATTTTAAAAATAAATGGACTAAATCTTCCATTCCTTACTCAGGCAAAACTTTCCTTGGAGACAAGATGTGGGAGGTAATATCTTTTATTGGACCAGCTTCTGTTGGTCAGAGACAAGCTTTCGAGCTTACACAGAGCTCTTCTTCAGGTCTATTGAAGTCAATGGGAATTTGCCAGAGAAAGGAATAAGCCTACAGAGATAGAAGAAAGAAATACAGCTCTGTTTTGAAAATTGTTGAAGTTCAGCTTTTGTCCCATTCTGACCTGATATATAATTCAAATGGCATTCTTATATGTAAAAGGCAAAGGGACACACAACTGTCTTTGTAGTATAATTTTTAAAGTTACTTCCATTTATGTAATATCATAACATTACTCACCACAAAGAGCTTGCAAATCATTTAAATGTGTGATGCCCAAAGAATTTCAATAAGCCTAAAATAGTTGGATTGTCTGTGGTGTTTAACAATGTTTTCTTTAACAACAAAAATCAGTTTTTCCTTGTGATTTCTTTCTTCCTACATTACTGGGAGGTGGGGCAGGCATGAAGAATGACGTATTCTTTTGAGAGGAAGAGGCAAGTCGGCCCATATGTGTTCTTGCAAGTATCCTCCTTCCTAAACAAAGGGGAATAATTTCCCAAAGACAAGAACTAAGAATATATAATATAAATGGGACACTCAGGTTTTCATCTACTCATTTATTCTAGCCTAATTTATTCTAGATTATCCTTCTCACAGGCATAGTCCTGACATCATTAACGTACAGGGTCAAGACAAGTGCTTTAAAATGTTAGGGAAATATTTATAAAAGTAGCTTCTTCTAGAAGATAGGTCATTTTTTGACCCTCTCATATACCTGAAATGGTCACCTCTGGGAAGATCTCTGTTTCAGTTGTATATCCAGTGTACAAATGGTTGTGTATGGTGTGGTGTACTGTTTAAAAAACCCAGAAGTTACTCTATATGGTAGTGGAGAAGGTGATGCCTACATAACTGTTATATCATTTTGTAAAATGCTTTGAGGATCATTTGGGATTAAAAAGTCTAATATATTTGATATTAAAATGATAAAAGAAAAAAAAGTAGAATCTATATTTAAATTGTGTACACACATACTTGATTCTCTTCCCCTCCTTGCTATGTCACCATTAAATCAAAGTTAATAACGACTAAGGTACATAATATTTCTATTCACAGACCACCCATGTTATCCTTAGTTGGTTCTGCTAGAATAAGACAATATGTTGGGATATAGTGCCCCTTAGCGTCAGAAAATATAACTGTTTCAAGTAACCTGCAATAATATATTCTTGTTTCACTATTAGGTATTATGCAGGAAGTTTGCGGGTCAAAACAGAGGACCCTACCACGGCAATCTTAGTTCAGAGAAGTGCAGAAGGCATCATCAATGCTGTTGAGAAAGGAGGAACAGACAATGTAATGGAATGGGAAGTGGATGAGCTGTTGGAATGGACAAATGCGCTTAACTTTGAAGAGTAAGTATGTGGGTTTTTTGTTTGTTTTCTTTCCCTTCTGAAGGATTTTATTATCTATAATAGAGCCTTGATCAGCTCCAGCTTCTCCCATTTTAAATCTTCTCCCTCCATTGATCTGTACTGTGGCCTTGATCTTCTTGGAAATGTTTCAGCTTCCAAAAAGTTAACTTCTCAAAAGATTAAACTTGTGTTTAATTTCCAGGATTTTGTTAATTGTACCTTAAACTGAATGTGTGTTTGCTTAATTTGTTTAGATATATTAGTCAGTGGAAAGAAATTGCAACAAGCAACTCATCAGCTAACTACCAGGGTAAGTGGCGCCAATTATAGTTGTGGTAAATGGCTTCAAACACAATTTTGCTCTCAAAAATTACTTTAAAAATTGCAGCTATGTTCCATGTTTATTGTGTAAATTATTTTTTCCATATCCACTATCCTTAGCTTCCAGGCAAAAATATTCTAATTTCCAATCATGCATACTTACCAAGAAATCAGTATATTTATCAGTATCATCAAGATCTGGTGATCTTTGTTATGAATATCAAAAGTGTAAGTTATTTTTAACCTAATATGTGAAAAAGAAAATGGAATGTAGAGTTCCAGAAAATACGAATAGCCTTTTCAAAGTCAAACCCTTTTTATTAAACTCAACTGTAGCCAATTATGATTTACACATTTGCTTCTACAATCTGATTTGTTTACATTTCTCCAAACATCAGCATTGCTCATCTTTGAGAAAACAAACAAGTTCTGGTCTCTCTAGTCTTTTTAAAATTGAATTTCTGTCTCCTCTGTATTAGTAATACCTGCGTCTTTTTACAATCAGGTTTTATATGCAATAATTTAGTTTATTTTTTTACATGTTTTTTCTCTGCTATTAGCAGGCCCGTAAACCTAAAATTAGACCTACCAGATATGTTGGTTCACAGGCATATTATTTATTTGTATTATAGTAGTGCCTGGGATTCCCCAATTGCGGATCAGGACTTTACTGTGCTAGGCACTATACAAACACAGAATAAAAAAGACAGGCCCTGACCCAAAGACCTTACTATCCAAGGAAGGCCTGGTTTTAAGAGCTGTGCTTTCCAAGTGTTCCAGTGTGGAAGATTCTTGTATACTTCATTTATCCATTTGAAAGACTCAAGGAAATACTTCACTATTTTAAACTAAAAATACACAAAACAGAGATCTCTTGGGATGATGTAGTAAGATTTATTTTCATTTATTAATGTGGGTTATTGCTGATATGTGACTCCATCACTAATGCATGTAATACACGTGCTCCCAGTATATTTTAGGACCATATTCTTGACTGTAGTTGTTAGGTGGGAGCTGACAACCAGACAAAGGGGTGTGTGTGTGTGTGTGTGTGTGTGTGTGTGTGTGTGTGTGTTCTGTATAGGCTTAGGTATTATACTGTGTGTGGTACTTGGGCTATATCCATACTTAACACTTCCAGTACTAGGAGGAGCCCTGGGTCAGGTGGAGCCCTGAACTCCACCCCCAACCTGCCACAGCCTGCGCCTCCCCTGCCCAGACCCCAAGCTGCCCTGCAGGAAAATTCAAAAGCTATTCTCTCTTCTGGAAGAATCTGAGCTTTTGATATGTGTCATGCAGGTTCCAGGGCAGCTTGGGAGGTGGTATCTGCTACTCAGCTTCCTGAGTTCATCAGTAATCTCCTTGGAGTCCAGGGAGATTCTAATGTAATTTGATGAACCCAGGAAGCTGAGTAACACATACTGTTTCGTCAGCCACCCTGGAACCTGCATGAGGCATGATAATAAACAAAAATTTCCCTCACCAAACCCGTAACTGGCATCTGGCAGCAGTGACTGTGCCACGGGAGGCCTATTATACCCACCACCCATAGGCAAACACCTTACAGAAGTTTAAATACTACTTCAATATCATTACCGTTATCAACCAAACTTGTAATCTCATCAAAAAAAGATATCAAGTTAGTTGATACCATGTTGATTTGCATTAATTACATTACCCTCCTTTAGCTGATTGTTAATTGAGTCCGGTATCAGGTGCTCTATTATCTTGCCTGGTATTAATGTCAGATTGGCAGGCCTATAATTACTCTTTTTAAAAATTGGCACAACTTTAGCTTTCTTCCAGTCTTCTTGAACTTCCTCAGTGCTCCAAAATTTAGTGAAAATAAGCATTAATGGTGCAGCAAGCACCTCAGCTAACTCCTTTAAAAATCTTTGATGCAAGTTATCTGGACCTGCTGATATAAAAATATCTAACTTCTGTTTAACATTATCCAGTGATACTAGTGGAATGGAAAGAGTTTTATTATTACCAGATGATGAGAGTGCATCATCTGTTTTTTCCCCAGATTACAGAACAGAAATATTTATTGACCACCTCTGCCTTTTCTCAATTATTATTGATGATTCTACCATTTCAGTCTAGTACTGGACCAGTACTATTGTCAATATTATTTTTGTTCCTAATATATTTTTAAAACTCCTTATTGTCCTTAAGTCTGCTGCCAATTGAATTCTCCTTGTGTCCCTTGGCTTCCCTTATCAATTTTCTGCAATTCCTAACTTCTGATTTATATTCATTACTATCAACTTTCCCTTTCTTCCATTTGTTGTATGTTATTTTCTATAGTTGTCTTCACTCCCCCTCTAAACCAGGTTGTTTTTCAACCAGCACAGCCTTATTCCTCAGTTGCAGGATTGTGGCTTTTGGGATCTCTAGTAAGGTGTTCTTAAATAATTCCCAAATATCATTCACATTTTTCTATTTTAATTCTTCCTCTCAGCTGATAGCTCATAATTGCTTTCAGCTTTGTGAAATTGGCCCTATTAAAGCACCAAGTATTCATAGATTCATAGATTCTAGGACTGGAAGGGACCTTGAGAGGTCATCAAGTCCAGTCCCTTGCCCTCATCGCAGGACCAAATACTGTCTAGACCATCCCTGATAGACATTTATCCAACCTACTCTTAAATATCTCCAGAGTTGGAGATTCCACAACCTCCCTAGGCAATTTATTCCAGTGTTTAACCACCCTGACAGTTAGGAACTTTTTCCTCATGTCCAACCTAAACCTCCCCTGCTGCAGTTTAAGCCCATTGCTTCTTATTCTATCCTTAGAGGCTAAGATGAGCAAGTTTTCTCCCTCCTCCTTATGACACCCTTTTAGATACCTGAAAACTGCTATCATGTCCCCTCTCAATCTTCTCTTTTCCAAACTAAACAAACCCAATTCTTTCAGCCTTCCTTCATAGGTCATGTTCTCTAGACCTTTAATCATTCTTGTTGCTCTTCTCTGGACCTTCTCCAATTTCTCCATGTAATTCTTGAAATGCCGTGCCCAGAACTGGACACAATACTCCAGTTGAGGCCTAACCAGCGCGGAGTAGAGCGGAAGAATGACTTCTCATGTCTTGCTCACAACACACGTGTTAATGCATCCCAGAATCATGTTTGCTTTTTTTGCAACAGCATCACACTGTTGACTCATATTTAGCTTGTGGTCCACTATAACCCCTAGATCCCTTTCTGCCGTACTCCTTTCCAGACAGTCTCTTCCCATTCTGTATATATATTAGTGGTCTGGATTTTATTCAGCTTGCACAATATAAATGCGATCAAGTCATAATCACTTGTACCTAAGCTACATTAACATTTAGTTTGGTAATCGGTTCCTCTTTATCTGCTAGGACAAAGTGTAATATAGAATCCTCCAGTGATGGCTGCAACACTTTTTGAGTTAGGAAATTGTCATCTATAATGTTTAGAAATTACAAGGACATTTTAGTACTGGCAGCATTATCTAGCCATTAGTAAAGAGACATTGGATAGTGCAATGGAATGTATACACACATTGATTTTTCCACTGATTCTGGGGCCAGGTCCACACTACAGCGTTAAATCGATTTAAACAGCGTTAAATCGATTTAACGCTGTGACCGTCCACACTACAAGGCACTTAAAATTGATTTTAAGGGGTCTTAAAATCAATTTCTGTACTCCCGCTAAACGAAAGGAGTAACCCTAAAATCGATATTACTAAATCGATTTAGGGTTAGTGTGGACGGAAATCGAAGTTATTGGTCCCATTCTTTTACTGAGCTACCCAGAGTGCACCGCTCCGGAAATCGATGGTACCCTGGGACCATGGATGCACACCACCGAAGTAATGTGCCCTAGTGTGGATGCGTAAAATCGATTTTATAAAACCTGTTTTATAAAATCGATTTTACTAATATCGATTTTAAGCTGTAGTGTGGACGTACCCAGGTAGAGGTCAGGGCTCTGGGGTTTTTAAAAGTAATTTACTAAAATTGATGTCTAATATTAAAATGATTGTACAATGCAAATAAAAAGCCTTGAGTATTTTTAATTAACAGTAATGCTGTCATCAGAGAAAACAATGTAAAAATATTTCAGTTATGCTACCACTGCTCCAGTGACAGACAACACAGTTGCTGAAGCAGCAGGGAATCCAAAGTTAAATTGATATAAACCAGTTATAAGCTGATGTGTGCCCTCACAGGTGTTTCAATTGATTCAACAAAATTGATTTTAAAACAATTTTAGTTAAATCAGTGAAACTGTTGTGTGTAGACAAGCCTTAGTTAAGTCAAACAGAAGAGTGGTTCTTGTCTATGGGCCATCCTGACAAAGCAGCTCTCACAATGACACTCTGTTTAGACATTATGTAGTGGCCTGGGCTGTAGTAATATGCACCATCTCACAGAAGATTAAAGGGTGGTGAGACAAGTCAAAAGAAGGCCAAGATACAAATAAAGGGCCAAATTCTGCTCTCATTTGCACTGTGTAAATCCAGAATAACTCTGTTGAGTTCTGGAGATTTACTAATGAGTTACTCCACTGGGAAAGTAGAATTTGGCCCCTAGTTTATTTTTGTTGGGGAGAAAAAGGGAATATCTTTCATTGTTGGATAATTGGACTGTATTTACATTTGATTTTTTTTTTTTAACAGTGGTACAGGATAAAAGAAAAAATAAAGCACTGCTAGCAAGGCATGTTTCCTAAAGTTGTTTTTGTTCATCCTAATTTCCTCAATCTTGCTAACACAAACAGAACTTTTTAAGCAGGGTTGTTCAAGTGCGCTGAGTTTCTGAGTTTAATCTTTGTTATTTTAAAACAGCATTATATGGTTTAAAAAAAAAAGTTATCATGTATGAATATTATAAAGAGAAAGGAACTATGATAGGTCAAAGTGTGACTGCGGGACAGTTAGTTTAAATAATACCTACATTGCCTCGCACAGATTTTTCTGACATATTTCAATTTTTTTTTTTAGGTTTCCAGTTTATTGTATCAGAACATGATCTATGTGAATTCTCACAGCTATCCCATGGAAACATCCAGGACACACCAACCCCTAATCCATTACCTTTAAATGAAATAGACTTCAAGTCAGGGACATTTATAACACCATTAAACTCACCTTGTAATCTCCCAATGGGTAACAATTCTGAATGATAATTTTGCTCCTATTCTTTAGAATACTATTTTGCTCTACTTCAATTTGATATGAAATGGAGCTATAGTTTCAGCAGTTAGAGCTGACTAAACAAGAAATCTGCATGTAAAACACAAACATGCTGCATGATTCTCTCCTCTATAAAAACAAATTAAAACAGTATCCAAAACTGGTTTGAATCAGTCATAATGTGCTAATAATAACCTCCCCTACTTTTCTCCCTCTTCTAGAACACCTACATTCTATACAATAAAATTATGCCAAATGCTTCAGCAAATATTATAGTGATCTGTTCTTTCTATAGATTTTTTTCCAGCCTCTAATATAAAGTGGATGCTTACAACTGATGCTTATCACTTCCAGGACTTTTAAGCTTCAAAATGTTTTGAAAACAATTACGAGTCCATTAAGCCTCGCAGTACCCCTGTGAGCTAGCTATGGATTACCCCTGATTTTAGCAGTGAAGAGACTGAAGGTTAAGTGACTTGCCCAATGTTATCTTCTTGCTTCTATTTGACACACACTGTTACAGTCAAGAGTTCTAAAACCCAGCAGATCCTACAGAGTATAACAATTGTATCAATGGAATTTGCTGCTTTGAAGGCAGAGCAGCTACTGAATAGTTACATTTCCGAGCAGGGCTGAATGAAAAATGTTAACCTTGGTCTGAACCTACCTGAAAAAGGGGGGTGGGTGGGAGGGGGCTTTTTTTTGTTTTGAACTAGAGTATCATTTCATGTTTCTTAGTAGCAGGTCTACAGTGCAAAAAACCTTCTAAAACAAACTGATGGGAATTGGTCTGAGATGGCAGAACACATAATGGCCATATTGGGTCAGATCAAAGGTCTATCTAGCCCAGTATCCTGCCTTCCAACAGTGGCCAGTGCCAGGTGCCCCAGAGGGAATGAACAGAACAGGTACTCATCAACTGATCCAATTCCCTGCCACTCATTCCCAGCTTCTGGCAAACCATCCCTGCCCATCCTGGCTAATAGCCATTCATGGACCTATCCTCCATGAATTTATCTAGTTCTTTTCTGAACTCTGTTATTGTCTTGGGCTTCACAACATCCTCTGGCAAAGAGTTCCACAGGTTGACAGTGCGTTGTGTGAAGAAATACTTCTTTTTGTTTGTTTTAAACCTGCTGCCTATTAATTTCATTTGGTGACCCCTAGTTCTTGTGTTATGAGGAATAAATAACTTCCTTATTTACTTTCTCCACACCAGTCACGGTTTTCTAGACCTCAATCATATTCCCCCCCCCCCTTAGTCTTCTCTTTTCCAAGGTGAAAAGTCCCAGTCTTATTAATCACTTCTCATACGGAAGCCGTTCCATACCCCTAATCACTTTTGTTGCCATTTTCTGAACCTTTTCCAATTCTAGTATCTCTTTTTTGAGATGAGGCAACCACATCTGCCCGCAGTATTCAACATGTGGGTGTACCATGGATTTATGTAGAGGCAATGTATTTTCTGTCTTATCTATCCCTTTCTTAATGATTCCCAACATTGTTAGTTTTGACTGCTGCTGCACATTGAATGAATGTTTTCAGAGAGCTTTCCACAATTATTCCAAGATCTCTTTCTTGGGTGGTAACAGCTAATTTAGACCCCATCATTTTATAACGATAGTTGGGATTATGCTTTCCAATGTGCATTACTACTTTGCATTTACCAACATTGAATTTCATCTGCCATTTTTTTGCCCAGTCACCCAGTTTTTTGAGATCCTTTTGCAGCTCTTCAGCGTCTGCCTGGGATGTAAGTATCTTGAGTAGTTTTGTATCATCTGCAAATTTTGCCACCTCACTGTTTACCCCTTTTTCCAAATCATTTATGAATATGTTGAATAGGACTGAATAGACCCCCTGGTGGACAGCACTAGCCATTTTGAACACTGACCATTCCTACCCTTTGTTTCCTATCTTTTAACCAGTTGCCAATCCATGAGGACCTTCCCTCTTATCCCGTGATAGCTTACTTTGCTTAAGACCCTTTGGTGAGGGACTTTGTCAAAGGCTTTCTGAAAATCTAAGTGCACTGTATCCACTGGATCTCCCTTGTCCACATGCTTGTTGACCCTTTCAAAGAATTCTAGTAGATTAGTGAGGCATGATTTCACTTTACATAAACCAAGCTGACTCTTCCCCAACAAATTATGTTCATCTTTGTGTCTGACAATTGAGTTTCAACCAGTTTGCTCGGTACTGTGTTAAGCATTGGGTGTAGCTAACCTTTTTAGTGAAGACTGAAGTAAAATAGACAAACACCTCAGCCTTTTTGTGTCATCTATTAACCCTTCTGCCCTGCTAAGTAATGGACCTACATTTGATTTTGTTTTTCTCTTGCTCCTAATTTATTTATAAAATCTCCTCTTATTGACATTTGTGCCCCTTGCTAGGTGTAACTCATTTTGTGCCTTAACCTTTCTGATTTTTTTCCATCCATCCATACTTAACTATTCTTTTGTATTCATCCTGAAAAATCTGTTTCCACTTCCTGTAGAATTCCTTTTTGATTTTCAGACATTAAAGAACTCCAAATACAGCCAATATTGCCTTCTCACCGTTCTTCCTTTCTTTCCTTCTCATTGGGCTAGTTTGCTGTTGTGCCTTTAATATGGTCTCACTGAGATATTGACAGTTCTCCGAAACTCCTTTTTCCCTTAGATTTTCTTCCTGTGGGACCTTACCTACTAGTTTTCTGAGTTTGTTAAAGTCTTAAAGTCCATTGTCCCTATTCTGCTGCTCTCTCACATTCCTTCCTTTCCTTAAAATCAATGAATTTATCATTTCATGATCACTTTCACCTAAGTTGCCTTCCACCTTCTGATTCACAACCAACTCCCCACTGTTATTCAATATCAGGTCTAAAATTGTTGCAGCTCCTCCCCCGGTTACTTCTTCCACCTTCTGAAACATGAAATTGTCCACAGTACATTCCAACAATGTATGCTAGATTTTTGCATTTTGTTGTATTTCTTTTTCAACAGATGGCTGGGTAGCTGAAGTGCCCCATTACTACCAGGTCTTGTGTTTTGGATATTTGTTCTAGAAGTGCATCACTGACTTCTTCCTCATGACTTCATGGTCCATAGCAGAACCCCTAGCCTGTTTGTAATATCAAAACAAAACAGTTTTGCTTAAATAACTTTTACAAAATTTATCAAGAGGATTTTTTTGGGGTGAGACTTCCCTTGTTATACTTTACATTATGGAATTCATTCCAAAACAACAGTGGGGGATAAAAAAAACAGAAAAAGCTGACCTTTTGCTTGGACTAACGGGTGAAACATTGAATAAACCGAAGATTGTTTTGGCAATAAAAACAACTTATAGGCTGTAATCTGTTTCTGAACTTTCTATAGCTATGATTATACACACACCCACACACCCCATCTGCCAAAGTGTTTGCAACCCCTCCCTTCACTATATATGTAGTGAAGGGCGGGGTTCCAAACACTTTGGCAGATGTGTGTGTCTGTGTCTGTGTCTGTGTAGAGAGAGACAGACAGATGGACACACCCCTGCACTAATGGCAGGACTATGTATTATCTAGACCATTTAACCTAAGCAGGAGATATGGTATAACTTGTCTTATACATCAGCTTCTGAAAATCAATTTCAATTCATACTTGTGTGATAACAGCGAGATATTTAACACACCCTTCTCTATGCATTCCTTCTCTACAGCAGCTCCCAATTTTTCCAATCATGGTCATAAGAACATAAGAATGGCCATACTGGGTCAAACCAAAGGTCCATCTAGCCCAGTATCCTGTCTACCGACAGTGGTCAATGCCAGGTGCCCCAGAGGAAGTGAACCTAACAGGTAATGATTAAGTGATCTCTCTCCTGCCATCCATTTCCATCCTCTGACAAACAGAGGCTAGGGACACCATTCCTTACCCATCCTGGCTAATAGCCATTAATGGACTTAACCTCCATGAATATATCCAGTTCTTTTAAATGTTGTTACAGTCCTAGCCTTCACAACGTCCTCAGGTAAGGAGTTCCACAAGTTGACTGTGCGCTGTGTGAAGAACTTCCTTTTATTTGTTTTAAACCTGCTGCCCATTAATTTCATTTGATGGCCCCTAGTTCTTGTATTATGGGAATAAGTAAATAACTTTTCCTTATCTACTTTCTCCACATCACTCATGATTTTATATACCTTTATCATATCCCTCCTTAATCTCTTTTCCAAGCTGAAAAGTCCTGGCCTCTAATCTCTCCTCATATGGGACCCGTTCCAAACCCCTAATCATTTTAGTGGCCCTTCTCTGAACCTTTTCTAGTGCCAGTGTATCTTTTTTGAGAAGAGAGCACATCTGTACGCAGTATTCAAGATGTGGGCGTACCATCCATTTATATAAGGGCAATAATATATTCCCCGTCTTATTCTCTATCCCCTTTTTAACGATTCCTAACATCCGGTTTCCTTTTTTGACTGCCTCTGCACCCTGCGTGGACATCTTCAGAGCTGAACTATGCACGATGACTCCAAGATCTTTTTCCTGATTCGTTGTAGCTAAATTAGCCCCCATCATATCATATGTATAGTTGGGGTTATTTTTCCCAATGTGCATTACTTTACATTTATCCACATTAAATTTCAGTTGCCATTTTGTTGCCCAATCACTTAGTTTTGTGAGATCTTTTTGAAATTCTTCAGAGTCTGCTTTGGTCTTAACTATCTTAAGCAGTTTAGTATCATCTGCAAACTTTGCCTCCTCACTTTTTACCCCTTTCTCCTGATCACTTATGAATAAGTTGAATAGAATTGGTCCTAGAACTGACCCTTGGGGAACACCACTAGTTACCCCTCTCCATTCTGAGAATTTACCATTTGTTCCTATCCTTTGTTCCCTGTCTTTTAACTAATTCTCAGTCCATGAAAGGACCTTCCCTTTTATCCCATGACAACTTAATTTACGTAAGAGCCTTTGGTGAAGGACCTTGTCAAAGGCTTTCTGGAAATCTAAGTACACTATGTCCACTGGATCCCCCTTGTCCACAAGTTTGTTGACCCCTTCAAAGAACTCTAATAGATTAGTCAGACACGATTTCCCTTTACAGATACCATGTTGACTTTTGCCCAACAATTTATGTTCTTCTATGTGTCTGACAATTTTATTCTTTACTATTGTTTCAACTAATTTGCCCGGTACTGACGTTAGACTTACCTGTCTGTAATTGCCGGGATCACCTCTAGAGCCTTTTTAATATTGGCGTTACATTAGCTATCAATTAATTCCAAAACCTCCTCTAGTGACACTTCAATCTGTGATAGTTCCTCAGATTTGTCACCTACAAAAGCTGGCTCGGGTTTGGAAATCTCCTTAACATCCTTAGCCGTGAAGACTGAAGCAAAGAATCCATTTAGTTTCTCCGCAATTTCTTTATTGTCTTTAAGCGCTCCTTTTGTATCCCCAACATCCAGGGGCCCTACTGGTTGTTTAGCAGGCTTCCTGCTTCTGATGTACTTAAAACCATTTTGTTACCACCTTTAGAGTTTTTGGCTAGCCGTTCTTCAAACTCCTCTTTGGCTTTTCTTATTACATTTTTACACTTAATATGGCAATGTTTATGCTCCTTTCTATTTACCTCACTAGGATTTGACTTCCACTTTTTAAAAGATGCCTTTTTATCTCTCTCTGCTTCTTTTACATGGTTGTTAAGCCACACTGGCTCTTTTTTAGTTTTTTTACTGTTTCTTAATTTGGGGTATACATTTAAGTTGGGCTTCTATTATGGTGTCTTTAAAAACCATCCATGCAGCTTGCAGGGATTTCACTTTAGTCACTGTACCTTTTAATATCTGTTTAACTAACCCCCTCTTTTTGAAGTTAAATAGTTCCTCTTTTTGAAATTAAATGCCACAGTATTTTACTGTTGAGATGTTCTTCTCACCACAAGGATGTTAAATGTTATTATATTATGGTCACTATTTCCAAGAGGTCCTGTTATATTTACCTCTTGGATGAGCTCCTGTGCTGTACTCAGGACTAAATCGAGAGTTGCCTCTCCCCTTGTCGGTTCCCATACCAGCTGCTCCAAGAAGCAGTCATTTAAAGTATCAAGAAATTTGTGTACAAGCACTTTAAAAACTTGTCACTGTTTATTTGTCTGCCTTTTTCTGTGTGTCCGATTCTTATATGAATGTTTCTTGTCTGATCTGGCCCTTACATTATCCTCTTACATCCTCTGCTCCTGACTATAACCTAGAGAATCTCTATCAATAGACTCTCCTCTAAGAGAAGTTTCTGTCCAATCCACATGCTCCTCTGCAGCAGTCGGCTTTCCCCCATCTCCTAGTTTAAAAACTGCTCTACGACCTTTTTAATGTTAAGTGCCAGCAGTCTGGTTCCACTTTGGTTTAGGGTGGAGCCCATCTCTCCTGTATAGGCTCCCCTCATTCCAAAAGTTTCTCCAGTTCCTAATGAATCTAAACCCCTCCTCTCTATGCCATCGTCTCATCCACACATTGAGACTGAAGCTCTGCCTGCCTGTGGCCCTGCGCGTGGAACTGGGAGCATTTCTGAGAATGCCACTATAGAGGTCCTGGATTTCAGTCTCTTCCCTAGCAGCCTAAATTTGGCCTCCAGGACGTCTCTCCTACCCTTCCCTATGTCATTGGTACCTACATGTACCACGACCACCGGCTCCTCCCCAGCACTACACATAAGTCTGTCTAGATGCCTCGAGAGATCCGCAACCTTCGCACCAGGCAGGCAAGTCACCATACGGTTCTCCCAATCATCACAAACCCAGCTATCTATGTTTCTAATGATCGAACCTCCCATTACTAACACCTGCCTTTTCCTAGTGACTGGAGTTCCCTCCCCCAGAGAGGCAACCCCAGTGCGAGAGGCAACTCCAGCACCATCTGGAAGGAGGGTCCCAACTATGGAAAGGTTTCCCTCTGCTCCCATTGACTGCTCTGCTTCCCTGGGCCTTTCATCCTCCTCAACAGTGCAAGGACTGTCTGACCGGAGGTGGGACAACTCTACAGTGTCCCGGAAAGCCTCATCAACATACCTCTCTGCCTCCCTTAGCTCCTCCAGTTCCGCCACCCTGCTTCCAAAGCCTGTACGTGGTCTCTGAGGGCCAGGAGCTCCTTGCACTGGATGCACACATACGCCACCCACCCACAGGGCAGGTAATCATACATGCTACACTCAGTACAATAAACTGGATAGCCCCCACTCTGCTGCTGGGCTTCTGCCTGCATTGTCTCCTGCAGCTACCTAGTTAATGAAAAGGTTTTCTTTAAATCAAGAAGTTTTGAATGTAGTTTAGTTTACAGGTGTTAAAAAACAGCAAGTGAACCTTGCCCCCTTCCCATACCCCTTCCAAACTCCCTTGTGAAACTCCCTGTTAGCAGCCCCCGGTCGCTTGCACACTGCTTTATAAAGCCCTGGCCTTCTTGATAACCCTGCCCACTGACTAAGGCTCAGCCAATTAGCAGAGGCTTCTAGCTTTCAAACCTCACTTTGAAGCTCACAGTTTCCAACTGCCAGCCACAGCACATGGTCCTTCAAACAATCAAAACAAACAGACAAACACAAGCTCAGCGCACAGCAAGTAACACCCAAACACAAACGCACACTGCAGACAGCCACTTACCCCAAGGGTGCTGTATTTGCTCCTCCTTCACCTGGAGAACTCCCTTGCAAAACTCCCTGTTAGCAGCCCGTCTTCACTCCCTTGCCCCATCCCTCCCTGCTAAAATGATCGGTTTAGTTAATAGTGACATTTAAATATCATCATTAGATTTTGGTATCAACATTCAATAGATCAGTGGAGCAAGGGGAGTTCATACCTTTCAAAGTCTTTGTTTCAGGTTGTCTGTAGACTCTACAAGACAACACTGCAGAAGCTTACACTAGGTTCAGGCTTTGAGCCGCAAAAATAATAATAAAAACATATCTTCAACTTTTAACAGTCACGCAACTGAATTTCACTACGTCAATCTTAGCAATCATTGCTAACGATATCTTTATTGACATTTTTTCATGGAAGCGTTATAGCTCTTGCAGGTACAGAAGATTAATATTCATACAGAAAATACAATGTCATGCATTACCACATGCAAATATAAAATACATTTTATGAATTCATAACTTCTCGGTTTTAAGCAGAGTTTTTTGCGGTGTAATCAGATGTGTATTCTAATATGTATTCTTTAAGCCCAAAGTTCCATAGCAATATAACTCACTTCATAACTACTGGGAAATTAATTAGAAAGTATGTGTTGTTGGTCATTAGACATCATGAAAGGTTCCAGTTCGACAGTTATGGAGACTGAAGTCTTCACTTTCCCCAAACAGCCTGGCTTCCCCACACTACCCTGCCAACTTCGCTCCATCACTGTTCTGGAGAAATCTTCTCTGGTTGTAGAAATGGTAGGTTCAGTCTCCACAGTCCTTTGAAATCTGTGGCTTCTTTGCTGAGATTTGAAGTTGGACACTTGTCCAACAGAAACTGCATAAACACCAACAATTCATTTTACATATGCAACAAAGTTGTCACTGGCTTTAAAAAAATATAAATCTAAATCAATTAAAAAAAAACCCTTCCCCCTTCATACCATATACTCACAAAGGCCTAATATGTTCCTTAGAAACAGTCTATAAAAATTCATCACATTTTTCAAGCACATAACTATTAGCATACTCCAGGGAAATACTAGTATATAAAAAAATGCAATATAACATGGCTTCACATATTTTTACCTTACTAATATAGTAAATGTATATGGCTCTTCGATATTAATCTACCTTAGTTTCAATGCTACCGCACTTCAGTTTCTGCCTAACCATTATTCAGAACAAAATGCCATTCGCACTTCATGTATTTATTAAAGGTCTTTTCTGGGTCTCTCATATACAAAGGAAAATCCAGGAATGTGGCTCAAAAATATACAGTTTAGAAGTCAAATACAATGTTCACTTTTCCAGTTCTTACTTTTAAAAAGAGAACTACTGCAACATACAAAAACTGAAAGAAAGCTCAATGCTTAAATGGTCTCTGTTGGGTGGCGTGGAGTACTGTGGCTTGACACTGGTAAATTCACTGTAATTAGTTTAACAAGGTTAGTGTAACAACTGAGTCCTCAGAATAAATGCTAGTGTATCACACATTAACATCACTTAATTAGGTATTCCTCCACAAAAGTAATGTTGTTACTGTAAAGTTAATACATCATCTTCCATTACAAATAATGAAAGCATACATAATTTATATACATTTCTTTTTTGCCATTAATGCAGTGTGGGCAATGAAAACAGATTGATTAATTTCATTTTCTGGTCCTCATGCACACTGAGTTCACACAACACTACAGGGGAATGTTTAGCCCATCTCTGAAGCTAAAAATGAGTGAACAGTTTATTCATATTAGATTGATAATTTATTTTAACACAAAACCTAAATTTTGGGCCTACCTAGTTGACAGTGTCCCTTTCAAGGGGATTCTCCATAATGGGTGCAGTCGGGATAGAGTTTACCCAAACACTTATGTGCTATATCTATACATGTAATAGGAGCTAAAACCCTGGCCCAATTCAACGTGAGTCCCTTACAGTGATTTTGGTGTTTTTTAGAGGAATGGTGACAAAATTGCAGGCCGTTAAATCAATAGCCTGGATTTTCAAAAATAAATGCCTAAAGTTAATTTCATATTTAGACTTCTAGATAAGTTACCTGACATTCTTAAGTGCTCAGCATCCAGCAGCTCCCACTAAAGTCACTCAGTACATCTGAAAATCGGGTCACACTTATTTAGCAGCCTAACTTTAGGCACCTATTTTTGAAAATCTTGGCCAAAGGTTTTTTATTCAGTGTCCTCCTGCTTGCCATCCCACAAGTGCATGCCAAGACCCTTCTCCTTTTCTTAAATGATGTCATTAATACTATAGTATAGTGGGGCACATGTCCTATTAGACATGTTTAATTCTGAGGTGTAGCTACAGCTACCGTCTCCCTAAAAGGAAGTCAATTTCACGCTTCCCTTACTCTCTAGAGTAGGAAGCCCAGGATGCAATTTTAATGCTGAATCCAAGACTCATGAGTGTCAACATAAATGTATGGTTATTAGAGAGACAAGGTGGGTGAGGTAATACCTTTTGCTGGACCCACTTTTGCTGGCGAGAGACAAGCTTTCAAGCCACACAGAGCTCTTCTTCAGGTCTGGGAAATGTATATTAGAAAGCTTGTCTCTCTCACCAACAGAAGTTGGTCCAATAGAAGATATTACCTCACCCACCTTGCATCTAACAGAAATGTGTGTCTGCAGCATGACCAAACTAAAAAAGACTTGTCTTAATTTCTACCAGCAGGCTGGAATAAAATGTGTGTAGAAAAAATACAATTTAAAATTACAATGAAATGGCAAAAATAAGGCAAACTAAAGTCAGTGAAATGCTAAATTAGGCAAACACTCCACCATTAACTTACACTGCTATGAGAAAGGCAGAAAGTCCATATTAAGGATTCTGTTGAATTTTGTCAGACTTTGTATCTTTTATTTATACTTTTTTAAAATAAAACAAAAAATATTTCAGGAAGGATTTAAAAAGGCATAACATGGACACTATGGACTCAACAGATTTCCCTATTGCACATGCTTATTGACTATCTTACCAAAGTAGGCAGTTTCATATATTACGAAGGGGCAAGCAATGAAATGTAACTAGTAAAACTGCACAGATTCAATAAACAAGTTGTGCATTCAAAATATAACTTCAAAGCTTCCAAACACATTTATTTCAGTTATCAAAAGGATGTTTGCTCTTGAGCTAGACCCTGTAAGTCAGGTTTCAGGCCAGGATATTTTAATAGGTGAATTGGAGATAAAGTTAATGTCATTGCTTAAAATGCTAAAAATCATGGTTTATGCAAGGAAACTGTCAAAATAATTTAAGCTACAGCAGCACAAAAAGCAGCACTATATTAAACTAGGCTCAAAGATCATTTCTCTAGAAAATACTGTGCAATAATGTCTCATTTTCTCATCACTGGCTGTATAATTAGGCTATATAATACACAAGAACCTATCCGTTCATTGGATATGAAATTATTTTTCACGCTAAACTTTTATATTTAACATTTCCCTTTCTGTTGTTTTGTCCAGTATCACTTCAACATCGGCTTTAAGATACAGTATTTCTTCTCCTTTTGTAACACCTTTAAGTGACTTATTCAATGTCTTTTAGCTTACAAATCATTCTCTCGGTAGAGGTAATAATACAGTCTATAAACGTTATACAAATCAAGGTCTAGATGCTTAACTGATATCCAAGATTAGATGAATGTTTTAAAAAGGTTTTGCAAGAACACTGTACATGCCATCTCACTGCAAGCAAAAAGTATCTATTCCTGGAAGGTCACAAGATTCTTTTGGTATGGTATAGGAATACCAGAATACTGCACTTGGGGTTTTGTGTATGGTGAACACAGTTCTGGAGATCAACAATATAATCTGATAAAAATCATTTAAAAATTAAACACTTGTTTCAGTACTACTGCTTTATAATCTACACAGTTGATTCTGATATAGTATTTCCATTAAGAAACATCCATATGAAATGCTGACCCAGCCACTCTTCCCCCCAAATCAAACAGGTTTCCTATTCACTCTTAAAAACTATTGGATACTTCAAGATCATACCCAGGGCTTCCACCCTGGAAAGAGCCGACTGAGGTTTTTGGGATCCATGGCCTGCTGTATGAGAAGGTTCACCTGTCCTCCCACACTGAGCACTGTTCCCTCCTCTACACCTTTCAGCTTCTCCTGAAGCCTCATCAGGACACGTTCTGCAACTTTGTTAAAACTCTGGTCATCTCTGATAGCAAAATAAAAATGACAAATAATCAGATTATACATGGAGCCCAAATAAGAAGAACAACTTTGGGTAAGAAGATAAAAGAATAAAATCCAAGGCAAGAAATAAAGCAGCACCTCTTACCTGGCTTTTCTGTTACATTCCTGATCACTGGTGTTGAGTGTGGAGTTGATGTCAGCCTCATCCTCTGGTCTCTGTTGCAAATACAATGCTTTCAGAGGATTCATGGTCCAGTCAAAGAGGGGATCATAGAGCAGCACCTACATAGGGAAGAATTATCTGTTTAAATTCAGTTTTAAACTACAACTAGTTCAATGCCCTAACAGGAAGAGATAAACAAAACAGCTGACGTCTATGCTAGACACGTAGGTGAGATCCTCTTATTTGGCACAATTCAGTAGAATCAGAATGTCTCAATTAAGCAGACATGGTCCAGAATCAAAACCCTGCACCTCTGACTATCCCCAGACACTGGAGAACTTCTGATCCAATCCAAATTTTGCTGCGTTGGCCCATCTCTACAATTAAAATGTCATTATATTTAACAATTAAATATTGTTATTGGTCTTCAGTACATAATTAATGCTTCTTTTTAAATTCCTTTTTAATTTTCAAATTATTAAGAAGCTTGTGCAGCAAAACACTGTTGTTTCTCTTATTTTGCTGAGTGTTTGGTTCGTGTTAGCACTGTTTTATGGCTGTGCCTTGAATACTATGTTTTTTTAAAATAACATCATGTTGCCAGGGCAAAATACCCGAACTGATATTTTCTATTACACTGTATGAAATCACAACATTTTGTCTACTGAAAGTACTGTATAAAAGAGATTTAATTCCCATGGCATTGGTCTTGGTAGGAATGTTATATTTCTGACTGGAAGTTTCTGGATACTGAATGACAGGCAATTTATTTTAACAATTTATATGCCTGAAATGGTTACCAGAGCAATGTGAGCTGGTGACTGTTTTGAAAATGCATGAGTAATTCTGGAAAATGCAATGGAACTACAGCGTGAAAAAGCTTGTTACAAATATTCATTTGTAGCTGACAGTAAGAGTCATAACATTCCAGTCTGTATATATGAAGGCAGGGAAATAAAAGTTTTCTTTCAGTTTTCTCAGGAAGCATGAAGAAACATTTACCTCCACGATAGTCAGCAAAGCTTCTTGGGAATTTCTCATAACAGCCATAGTCTTCTCACAGCATCTACAAAAGATTTTTTTAAAAATCACATTTTTGGATTTTCTCCCATTTTAGTAAAATCAAAGAGTATTTTTCTATCATTTAAACAATTGGTATTCATACCCTTCTCAGAGATTATTTTACCACAAGATTATCCTCACTGAAGCTTCCATTTTAGAAAATGACTGAGGAATTTCTGACCTGATAAATTTTTCTGTTAGCAGCTTCTCTCTCCATTCTTCACTAATGGGCTAATGTCCCACACCTGTGATTTTGTAGACAGCCCAATATTGTTGATGGAGGCTTCAAGACTAGCCATGAACTTCCGCTCAGACCACCAGACAAGTTCTTCCTAAACTGTAGTAACACTCCAGCAACCGCTTATTAGTAACAACTTAACAAAAACCTGATACATTAATTAACCTTAACACAATTATATGTCTAAGTGTCCTATTAAACAAAAAAATCAATTTGTATTCCAGTCACTTAAACTGCCAGGGAAGGTTGAATGAGGAGAGAAACTGCTAACAGCAAGACGATTAGCAGGTAAGGCCTGGTCTACACTATGCTGTTAAACCAATTTTAACAGCGTTAAATCGATTTAACGCTGCACCCGTCCACACTACACTGCTCTTTATATCGATTTAAAGGGCTCTTAAAATAGATTTCTGTACTCCTACAAAACGAGGAGTAACGCTAAAATCGATATTATTATATCGGATTAGGGTTAGTGTGGACGCAAATCGACGTTATTGGCCTCATTATTTTACAGTAGCTACCCACAGTGCACCGCTCCAGAAATCGACGCTAGCCTCGGACCATGGACGCACACCACCGAATTAATGTGCCTAGTGTGGACACGCACAATCGACTTTATAATATCTGTTTTATAAAATCAGTTTAAGCTCATTCAAATTTATCCTGTAGTGTAGACATAGCCTAAGAAATTTCTCATTCTGTTGCATATTGCCTCATTCATCACTAATGGGAAGTAGTAAGCAGCGAATCACAGAAGTAGGGAGGGAAAGGAGAACAGATTTTTAACTATTATAGTAAAATAATAGGCAAGACTGGCTGTTCCCCCATATAAAGAAAGCAATATAAACTAAGAAGTTATCTGGGAACCAACCCAGTCATCATCATGTTCCCATTATGCTCTGGTGTTTAGGACAGTGATGTAGCTCCTCCACTCTTGTCTGTTTCTGGCAAGGCTTTCAATGGTTCCCCAGTTGTGTCCCAGGTTTTTCAGCTCAGCTTCCACAGCTCTTCGTCATATTGTTTTTGGGTGGCCTCATTTTCACTTGCCTTCAGGTGCCCATCTTCATGTTATTCTGGTGATGGAATCGGATTCCATCTGAAGCACATGGCTAATCCATCTCCAGCGCCTCCTGGTAATGATGCTGCTCATATCTTCTTGGCTGCACTGTGTGAATAGGTCTTGGTTTGAGATTGTTCTGAGCCAAAAGATATGGAGGATTTTTCTGAGGTTGTATGGAATGAAGACAGTTTCAGTATGTCAAAAGCTGAACCAGCCCAGTAGTATCTTCTTATTAAAGGATGCCTCTGTAGTGGAATGGACACTTAACTTTGCAAGTCTTCCTTTGATGAGGCTCATACACTTTTCCCCCATTGCTCTCAGATGCCTACATACTGACTGGTCATCGTCAGACAGTTTACTAGACTCGAACTGCTGGTCTGATCCTGCGTGGCCATATTTGTGGTCTTAGGTCAGACATGTCACTGACAGAGCTGTCAAAGTGAACTACAAGGTTGTGTACGCTGAGATTTTGGAGATTTGTTTTCCAGGTATGCACCCCTCCCCACACAAATGAATTCTTGCTTCCACTGTGAGCATGAAAGGCTCCAGGGTGAAAACTGGATCAACTGTCTGCATGTTGTTTGTATTCAGCAGCTCACAAAGGGACATTCAGATGTGATCTGAAAATGACACAATTTTGCACTGCATCAGGTGTGTGGTTCCATGTCCCCAAAAGGAATTTCTAGAGGTGCATTTTGAGGAATCCACTCAAGCGATGAAGCCAAGGCATGGCACCAGCAATCCCAGCCACTGGAGATAACTAGCTAATGGATGAGCCCTGCCAGGACAATAAAGTTTTGGATCTCTGGAACTTTTTACAGAGATGATAAAATTATGGCTTGAGCCATGTCTGTTTTGACCTTGGGTGAGCAATTCTCTGCATTGGCTTCAAAAGCTGTTCTTCATTTGAACAGGGGATATAAATCCTTTGCAGGAGTGTCCAGTTTGAACTGGTCTGTTCCTCTGATCATTAATTGGTCATGTTATCCATTGAATGGGTATTGGTGTATAACTTGCGACCTGAGACTTGCTGTGACTATTACCACCTGTTTCTTAAGACTCTGGGTGCTGAGGAACACCCAGTGTTCCTAGGGAGTCTCCCACCAAAGTACTAGTCAGCATGAGCCTGTTTACCTTCTGAGATCAGACTGTCCTGAAGAAAATCCAGAATAGCTGGATAGCAGGGTTCTTGGGGTTTTTGTTTTCCCTTGATATCACAAGATAAACTTTATCCAGATTCAGGTAAGACCTTTTGTATTCAAGCTTCCTGAAGAAGCGTAAACTCCCATTCACTTTGGAGGATAGTGCAAGCCTGATTAATAGTTCTGTCCCAACAGCTAAGCTGTCAAGTATAAATGGGCTGGATGGGGGATAGGACCTTAGTAAAAGATGTCTGGTCTCATTTCTAGATGCAGTGGAGGGAGGGGTTTCTAACATTATGACTATTAGGTAAAAACCATGTTTTCCTTGACTAGTGTGCAGCTAGATCTATCACACGAAAACAAATCAAAACTGAAGTTATACAGAAGACTCTCGACACTACCCTTACAAATGACCAGTTTTATATGAGCAACTTGACATGCCTTCATATTCTGATGCCTTCAAAAGCATTTGAAATGGCTTTGCAGTGGTTTGAAGGCAAGAAGAAAGCAATGCAGAGCATCATAAGGCAACTTATGGTACATATGTACAGTGACTTTGAGGTGTTCTATTTTATGAACTACTCACCATAGGCTGCACTAACAGCATAGGATGAGTAGCGCGAGTGCAGCCTAAGGGCTGTCAATTAAGGTGTCTGCTGGGTTACCTTTGCGGATCTGCACATGTGCAGAGGGACTCCTGGCCCGAGAAGTGCAGATCTCTAGAACCTGTTATGGTTGTTACTGCCTAGAACCAGTACCTTATCCAGCAACAGTTTCTGATTTTGTAATCTGTTTTTCTGTATTGATTGTTCAACTGATAATACCTATATATATTGTATATTATCATCAGTTCTTTGGCAAGCAATCTGGCTAAGGGTGTGTGTTTGCCCTACTGTGATTCTGACTGACCAACAGAGCTCCAGTGCTTATGGTTTTACTTTTTTTTTTTTTTTAATAAAGTTTAAATAGTAAACTACTCACTGAGGACTCCAGAATTTGGATATCCAACTAGGCAGAGGAACCCACAAAGGGGCACTAGTGCCATGAAAAGGAAAGGCCTAGCAGAGTGCTCCCCTGCACTCAATCCCCAGTAAAATAAGGGTTCTACCGTAAAACGAAATGGTCAAGAGAAACTGCACCATCAACTTGTTCCATTGCCAAAGGGAGAAAATCTAGTGGCCTGCACTGATGGGAGTCTCCAGCAACAACTGACCACCTCTGAACTCCATCACTGGGCAGCATTAACCCATTAGTGATGAATGAGGAGAGAAGCTGTGCAACTCATAGACTCTAGGACTGGAAGGGACCTCGAGAGGTCATTGAGTCCAGTCCCCTGCCCTCATGGCAGGACCAAATACAGTCTAGACCATCCCTAATAGACATTTATCTAACCTGCTCTTAAATATCTCCAGAGATGGAGATTCCACAACTTCCCTAGGCAATCTATTCCAGTGTTTAACTACCCTGACAGTTAGGAACTTTTTCCTAATGTCTAACCTAAATCTCCCTTGCTGCAGTTTAAGCCCATTGCTTCTTGGTCTATCATTGGAGGCTAAGGTGAACAAGTTTTCTCCCTCCTCCTGATGACACCCTTTTAGATACCTGAAAACTGCTATCATGGCCCCTCTCAGTCTTCTCTTTTCCAAACTAAACAAACCCAATTCCTTCAGCCTTCCTTCATAGGTCATGTTCTCAAGACCTTTAATCATTCTTGTTGCTCTTCTCTGGACCCTCTCCAATTTCTCCTCATCTTTCTTGAAATGCGGTGCCCAGAACTGGACACAATACTCCAGTTGAGGCCTAACCAGCGCAGAGTAAAGCGGAAGAATGACTTCTCGTGTCTTGTTTACAACACACCTGTTAATGCATCCCAGAATCACGTTTGCTTTTTTTGCAACAGTATCACACTGTTGACTCATATTAAGCTTGTGATCTACTATGACCCCTAGATCTCTTTCTGTCATACTCCTTCCTAGACAGTCTCTTCCCATTCTGTATGTGTGAGACTGATTGTTCCTTCCTAACTGGAGCACTTTGCATTTATCTTTATTGAACTTCATCCTGTTTACCTCAGACCATTTCTCCAATTTGTTCAGATCATTTTGAATTTTGACCCTGTCCTCCAAAGCAGTTGCAATCCCTCCCAGTTTGGTATCATCCGCAAACTTAATAAGCATACTTTCTATGCCAACATCTAAATCGTTGATGAAGATATTGAACAGAGCCGGTCCCAAAACAGACCCCTGCGGAACCCCACTTGTTATACCTTTCCAGCAGGATTGGGAGCCATTAATAACTATTCTCTGAGTACCGTTATTCAGTCAGTTATGCACCCACCTTATAGTAGCCCCATCTACATTGTACTTTCCTAGTTTATCTATAAGGATATCATGCGAGACTGTATCAAATGCCTTACTAAAGTCTAGGTATATCACATCCACCGCTTCTCCCTTATCCACAAGGCTCGTTATCCTATCAAAGAACGCTATCAGATTAGTTTGACACGATTTGTTCTTTACAAATCTATGCTGGCTATTCCCTATCACTTTACCACCTTCCAAGTGTTTGCAGATGATTTCTTTAATTATTTGCTCCATTATCTTCCCTGGCACAGAAGTTAAACTAACTGGTCTGTAGTTTCCTGGGTTGTTTTTATTTCCCTTTTTATAGATGGGCACTATATTTGCCCTTTTCCAGTCTTCTGGAATCTCCCCCGTCTCCCATGATTTCCCAAAGATAATAGCTAGAGGCTCAGATACCACCTCTATTAACTCCTTGAGTATTCTAGGATGCATTTCATCAGGCCCTGGTGACTTGCAGGCATCTAACTTTTCTACATGATTTTTTACTTGCTCTTTTTTTATTTTATCTTCTAAACCTACCCTCTCTTCCCATAAGCATTCACTATATTGGACATTCCTTCAGACTTCTCAGTGAAGATCGAAACAAAGAAGTCATTAAGCATCTCTGCCATTTCCAAGTCTCCCGTTACTGTTTCCCCCTCCTCACTGAGCAGTGGGCCTACCCTGTCCTTGGTCTTCCTCTTGCTTCTAATGTATTGATAAAAAGTCTTCTTGTTTCCCTTTATTCTCATAGCTAGTTTGAGTTCATTTTGTGCCTTTGCCTTTCTCTGCATTTTCTTGCCTCTGCATTCCTGTGTTATTTGCCTATATTCATCCTTTGTAATCTGACCTAGTTTCCATTTTTTTATATGACGCCTTTTTATTTTGTATTGTAGGTCACGCAAGATCTCGTGGTTAAGCCAAGGTGGTCTTTTGCCACATTTTCTATCTTTCCTAACCATCGGAATAGCTTGCTTTTGGGCCCTTAATAGCGTCCCTTTGAAAACTGAAAGATAATATTAAAGATTCCATAATTGATTGGTACATGGCACTAATTCAGATTTGGTTACTCTCCATAGGAAGTTAAGTGTTCTCTCTGCACTATATTACATACTATAAACAATCATAATTTATGAGACCTTCAGCTGCCCTCTTACACCTAAGAAGCATCGCTTACCTTCTAAAGACTCCCTCCACGCCAGTGATGCCCATCCCATCCACAATGTCTCTGGTTAACCTAAAGGGAACAGTCTCTGGTGTGGGAAGGATTTTGCCCTGCTCAAAAGCAACCCCTGAAGTAAAAGATATAGTGAAATATTACAAAAATGTTTAGGAAAAGACAATTGAAAGCTTTTTTTTTTTTTAAACTTTTCCTCTTACCTAAATCTATGTGCACCAATTCTGCAGTTTGCTCATCTATCAGGATATTCTGTACATGTCTATCTCCAAGACCAAGTATGTAACCAACTGAAAAGAGATTATCTCAAAATGAAACTATTTGTATGTAATCATGATTTGTAAAACTACTTTAAATTTTAGTGTACATGATTACGCCTTACACATTCACCTTTGTAAAAACGTTAAAAAATCTAATAGAACTTATTCATAGAATAAGCTTGATTTATGTATACAAGTTAAAAAGAAGAGAAAAATAATACACACAGTTCTATATGTATACATGTAGCACCAGTATAGAATACCAAATGTCATGCAATAAGTTTGTAGCCAATGAGATAAATTAGATAAAATAGGTGAAAGTTTCTGCTGATGTAAATGTGCACAAGTCTATTTCAGAGAAGTTCTTCCCATTTGCATTAGCAGACAATTTAGCCCTATGACTTCAAAAAACTGGCCCAAGAAAGAAAGTAGATTAACAGTAAAATAAAGAACAAGTCAAAAATATTTAATATGCAGTAGAATTCTCACATCTGGATTTTGCTAATCTATAAATTTTATAAATACATACAAAAGCAGCAATCTCCTCACTTTTCAGCAAAAAGATTTGCTACGAGATGCTGTAGTGAGTGACTAATAGCAAGGTTTCATATCTTTACAATACAGACTATTTCATAAGTTCATTCTGGCATATAATAAATAACTACAATTGTCAAAGTAAATGTACAACACTGCATTTTGTAATGCATGATCTTTTCCTTATTAGCTGACAACAAACCCACTAATTTGCTAAATTCAGTCATTCACAAATAAGTCTCCTGGTCATATGTCAATGAATAGATTCTACTGTACTGTATATAACATTGAATTCCAAGTATGGAAATAAACTCTTGTGTGTGAAAAAGTATGAAAGACTATGGTTCTGTATAGGGCTGTGCACACCACTTAAGCTGCATGTTGAGGTCTTAAACACGTCCTTGGGCTGTGTGCAGGCCCACTGCACAGGAATTTACCCTAGGAGAAAGCATACATGCAATATACTAAGTATGTTCATCTAATATTAAATAGGGGTTCTTGCCATGTTGTTTAGACCTAAGATAGAGCCTACTTTAACACTCACTCTGCTATCGGATGTCTTCCAGAACCTAAATATTTACTTTAACTCCAGAACTCAATTATCCAGGAGTTAAGAAAAAATATATCAATTTTACCTTATTAAAAACCCACTTTTTGCATTTCCTTATTAACTGCAGCAGCCGTTAAGATAATTTTTTCCCTCCAAATTGAGTACATTACTGTAAATACCACTAACGATGCTGGTGCACAAAGAAAGTAAAAATGGAGCCTTCCTTTAATTCAGTTCTTGGGGGAGGGAGGCAGGCGGTGGAAATCAGTGTTTGACTGGAAATATATTTTAAATCTTCTAGGACTTAACCTTATAAAAAGCAAAAGAGCAATGTTTGATACTGTCTTTCTAGTGAGACACATGGAATCAGTGTTTCAATAAAGTGGGTGCTGAAAGGCATTATTTAAAAAAACCCCAACAACCTGTTTTTGTTATTTTTTATTTCCCATTCAATATGTCTTAGCTTAATTGCTGTTACCGTATAATGTTCTAATCTCCTTGTTTATAGTTATACTAGTTATTACCAACATTAGATCTGAAAATATATTATCTTGAAAACAATGACAGCAGTTGCTTTACATACCGATTGATGATGTAGCCACACTGCGAGTATATGCCAATCGTTTCTCAAACCAAACAGCTGGGTCCAGGAATTTTTCCATGCAGAAATAGCGAAACACAGGTTGAAAATTCTTGCAAATGTCCATAAAGATGTTGTATTTCTCTTCAGAATGCTGTTTTTGTGCATCCTTTAAGCAAACCACAAATAAATTAGACACTTTTCACCCATTAACTAGTTTGGATGGAGCCTACGTCATTCTTCGGAAAGAAATACACAATGCTCTACTCCCATATCAAATGCTCTCTCTCTTACAAAGATACACAATCTTGTAGCTGTGATAAAACTTCTCTGTAGTCATGTTAATAATTAAATTATTTTCTAGTTTTCATCAATTACTGTGTTCTCTCATTATGATGAAAAACACTGACAAATGTAAATTAATTCTGCAAAATATGGCATACCCTGTGGGGTTCCACAAAAGGTCCATTCTGAACTTCAACTGAGCTTTGATAATGGAAGGGATTATTACATCATACTATTGGAGATCCAACTATAGTTTGTTCCTTCACATGCTGAGTTTTTACTTTATAATTTAGACTTTTAGTAGTTAATCTCAGGTTATTGTCATATAAACCTAGAGATCTAGTTAACTAGTTCTATTTCACTGCCTATATTCTCAGTTTTTAATATTGGGTTTATAACAGAAATGTATTCATTAACACAGTACTTTTTTTTTTTTTTAAAAGATCAAAACTCTAAAAGAATCTCTGCATGACACTAAATGAGCAAGATTTTTTGCTATTGTGACTCACCATCATTGTCTTATGACAGTAAGTACTGCTGTAGTCTTTTGGCCTGTATCTCCTGTGAGCTCCCTCTTCAAGATTCACAAGGAATTCACCAATGGGAGCTGTCCCTGAGCACCACTCCAGGACACCACTTCTCTGAGAAAGGGGAATCACCTGGGAAAAGAATACCGACACCACAAACCTAACATGTATCTCTTAAAAAGGCATATGTATTAGAATAGACTGTACAATTGAGTTCAACATACCTTGTTATGACCCAGTGTATCTGGGGCAGCCCTCACTGGAAATGCAAAGGTCAGGGCAGGCTACAAAAGGGACAGCAGATACTCCCAAGACTGGTGGGGTAACACTGAAGTTAAACTCCTCAACCAGTCACAAATGGTGTTTCTGATTCCCCACATTGGTTATCAAGAAGCAAAAAAAAAAAAAAAAAAAAAAAAAATCACACAGTCCCCTTTATTGCATCCCAGTTCTCTGACTCCCAGTCAGCACCTAGGGTCAGTACAGTGAAAACTTCTATTCATATATATAAAATGTTCTTCCGACCCCAAAGGGTCAGCCACATTACCAGGTCAGTATAGGTTTGGATCTTACCCAAAATACCACATTACCAGCCAATCCTTTAGTGCCTAAAACTAAAGGTTTATAATAAAGAAAAAAGAAAGAACAAGAAGCGAGATGTTAAATGGTAAAACAGTCACATACATAAAAAGAGGTAAAAAGGAGGAATGAAGACAAAATAGAGAAGATGCAGCTGCCTTTTATAGTCTTTTGCCATGCGGCTTATGCTTCCTTTATTTCAAACACAAGCTGCCCAGCACATGGCTTGGAAGCCTCTTCTGTCCTTTACTGGCCCCTGCATACCTTGCTAAGTCCCTTAACTTTTCTCAAGTGGTCAGTTATATAGCTGATGGTCCTTAATGGGCCATCATGCAGGCTAGGCAGTGCTGATGCCAAAATGCCTGAGGGTGTCACCCAGAAGCATAGCAAAAGTTTGAAATACAGACATACATACGTATCTGTAACTCATAATACATGGGTGATACAAACATATAAACAAGATGATCATATCTGGCAAATTATAAAATTTTTGCAGATATCTTACATGACATATCTAACATAACTCATTGCAATTTTACAATATTGGTATTCATAATATCCTAAAGTGTCCTAAAGATTCCATACAGTGTCACACTTGTTTTTATACAGCTTTTTCTAAGCAGAACTGGAAGACCTCATTTTAGCAAAAGAAATTGCTAGGGAACCATTTACAGCTATTACTAATACTTCAATACAACATAATTACCCTGCTGAGTTTCCATGTTTGGTCAGGTAGTAAAATGATGCAATGATTACTAATAGTTCAACACAAACGTTGTAGGATTATTACAAGCAATTGCGTGGAATAAGTTACCATGTAACGATTGCAATGAGCATAAGCAAAATTGAAGAGATTGAATTGATCACAATGGTAACTTCTGTCCTATCAGCCAGTTTTTAAACCATTATCAAATCTCACAAATTTAGTCTATTGCCAGGTACTAGTGAACAGATGTCCACATCACAATGGCTCTAACTGCCCCCTCCTTGTTGGTTGCCTTAGCAGACTGAATTGGTACAGAGACTAAACAATCCTCTGGCTATTGAGAGGTGGTCATCTCGTTTAGTTTTGATTCCTTCCTACTCCTTTGTTTTTTGTACATCTTCTGTCATCTTATCCTTGTTGTTTATTGCTGATGGATTATGAAAGACTTGAAATCTGATAGTAAAGAGGGAGTTTGTTTTCATGATAATTTCTATTATATACATTTAAAAACCCTATGAACACTTTTCCTTCCTCTCTGTCCTCCTTCATTTTGCATGTTTACAAAATATACCAAGTTTGACTGAAGACTATTTAAGCAAGACATAATGAAATCCACCTATGAATTCTTTAAAGTATTATAGGATACATAACTAATTACGATAAATCACTTCACAGACTGAAACACACAGTTTCAATTTGTCAAAGACAAAGCTCATTCAACCTTCATTTTAAAACTATTTATTAGGAGTTCACCTTAATTCTTTTCACAATATATTTGCACACACCATACACATTAGAGGGAAGAAAAAGGGGAAAAATCTTATGTCCAAACTAATTTTCTATATCCAGAATTATTAAATTAAATTCTTTGTCTCATCAAATACAGTTCTGACATTCAGAACCTGCATTTGCAGACTTTGGATTGGGCTTCTGGACTCAGCTGAACTTGTAAGGGATCCTACAAGACTGAAATTAAAGAGAAATCTTAAATGATCTCGTGTGCTGAAACTTAATGGTCAGCAGTTTATAACTGAGTGGCAGTATACGGCTTTCTTGTTTTACTGTTTCAAGTCTCTACAAAGAAAGCTTCCAAGGGTATTTAAATAGACATCAGGGCACCAAATAATTTTTCCGTGGACTTTACAGACTGGAGAAAATTAAATGGTAAACTTTGCTTTATCTGAACTCTGCCCCACCTGAGGAAATAGTTTCTTGACAACATACCGTACTTTTAACTAGCTTTTGTGTTACTGAGATAAAAGAAGAGAGTAAAATTGTCACACTACACAAGTGCCATTTATCACAACTCTGCTGCAGCAGCAGCTGGAGGTTACCTTATATCTTCGGATGGTGAGTTTTCTTTTTCTAGTTTCAGTGTTTTGCTGGAGCAGCGTATTGCACATCTGGAAAACCTGCTGCATGACAGCATCCTGTCTCAGGTCATCTCGGCCCTTTAAAAGAAATACAAAAAGCAATTAAAGGACAATTCTTCTAACATCCAACTTTCCTCTTTATTGTTATAAACGTGCTCTTAGAAGAGCAACAGCCTCCACAAAACATAAAAATTAAATGTTCTCCTATTCACCCGAGTCAAGCTATGCAAATATAATTAATACTTGTTTTGCAGTACACTTCAGAAGCTTGAAAATACAGTTTATCAGTTTTTATTCCTTCTTCGCACTGAAAACATTTTTTGATTTTTACAGTTTCCAAAAACCTATGTAACTTACTTATGTTAGCATGCTTTTAAAGATGTCTTTTCATTCAACGCTACACCCTATTCCATAATTAGCCATAAGGACTGCAGATCGCAGCTTTTCCAGAGGTGTCAATGTACCACAACTGCAACACAGTCCTAGTTACCACTGCCAGAGATCTGTAAAGCCCACATTTCCCAAGATTAGTTCTATATCACCGTGCAATCAGGTGGGCTAGAATGAAGCTGGTTGAACTAATGCAGTCACTATTTTTATAGCCACTTGGGAATGCATAAAGAGAGTTAAATCCATTCTAAAGTAGCTTTTCTAGAATCTTGTACATATGTCTAGTATCAGAGGGGTAGCCGTGTTAGTCTGGATCTGTAAAAGCAGCAAAGAATCCTGTGGCACCTTATAGATTAACAGACGTTTTGGAGCATGAGCTTTCGTGGGTGAATACATCTTGCATCTGAAGAAGTGGGTATTCACCCACGAAAGCTCATGCTCCAAAACGTCTGTTAGTCTATAAGGTGCCACAGGATTCTTTGCTGCTTGTACATATGTCTGAAATTTCAAAGTCTCTGCTTTTAAAATCTCTCCAAACACTAATCCTTTTATTTCTATGAAAAACAAGACTAAATAATATAATAAAGAGTTTCTACCCACATGATTCTATACCAACAAGCATGAACTTTTGAGCACATCTTTGGTTAGCAGTGTAAAAGTACAGTGCTTTATTTCAACACACACTCAAGCCTCTAGAAAAGAACATAAATAATCACACACTTCGGCAGGTCTCATATGCTACCCAGTAGTGGGCAATAGTACATGTGCACATTGTAAGAGGACAGAGGTATACAAAGTAGTATATTATAGAGATACATAGTGATTTCCTTTTCAAAGCACTTGTATAAACAAACATACTCAAAACAACCTGTAGTGGGGAAACGGACAGAGATCTTAAGTGATGCACCCAAGCACCTAAGAGGAGTCTGCTAGAGAGCTGGCATGAGAACTCAACTTTCTCCGTAGCCCTGATTTTTAAAGGTATTTGGGCATTGCAGTGCCTAACTGACCTAGGAGCCTAACTCTCATTTTCAAAAGGCAGCATAGGCAAGTCAGCTGAAGTCAGTGGGACTTAGGCTCCTAAAAGCTTTATGTCACTTTCAAAAATGAGTGAGGCTCCTAAGTCAGTTAGGCATTGAAACACTTAGCAAAGCAACACTTAAACACATTTAAAAATTTGGCCTCATGTCTATGACTTGTAGAAACAGGACACTGCCCTCTGGCAACTAAAGCAGATAGAACTCACCTTGACAAGCTGCCTCCTCTCTTTTCCATCTGATCCTATACAATCTATTATTTTAGGCAGATTCAGGCCTCCTGCTAAGCGAAACTCTGGCTTGAATGATCTTATTGTCACTAAATTTTCATATTTCCCTGTAGGGTCCACCTGAAATTTATAATTAAAAATTACTATAAAATATTATATTAATTACAGTGAGGAAAAATGTTTCATAATATGTAAACCCGAAGCTTTGCAAACTTCATTAGCAGACTTTAAACGATGAAAGACTGTTATTATAGGAGATCTGTAGTTTCCAAGTTCAAGTGGTTTATTAATCATACTAGCACTAAAAATAAGCATATAAAAACCTAATGAAACAATATCTATATTAAGAGATGAATATACAATATCAGAAAAATATACCAAAATCTATTGAAAAATATCCAAATATGTAAACATGTACTCATAAGCACATACATAAATGCAACAAAGGTAGGGGAAGAGGGCATTTAAAGCGAAGGAAAAAAAAAGCAAAAGACCACACACCCTGACTTCCATTGAGAAGAAATGGATGGATATTAAGTTGTTAATATATCTCAACTTTATTCACCTTAATTTCCATGGTGGGAACAACAACATCCTCCAAGTTCTTTAGTTTAGTAATAGGCTGGCCAGCAGGAATACTTATGCCTTCTGCAGTTAAAATCAATGCATTATTTTAAATCAACAACTGCAGTTCACACTTATCAGTCTACCCTTGTTTTCCCCCAAAAGGTTGCTTAGTCTGGGTCCTAAATTCAAGATCTGAATGAGGGAAAGGGCAGCGACTGCCATAAGCACTCCTTGGGCCCTTTCATATAGGGAGCCAAACTGAGGTAATAAAAACACTTCTCTCACAGTCAAGAGCAATGGACGCTCCCTAAAAGTAGTGGCCAAACTGTGGCCCCACCCCGCAAGCCATCTCTTCCCCCCAAGCTGTCACCCTTGTGCTGCCCCTTCTGCCCAAGCCCCCATGCTCATGCTGCCTTGCCCCCGAGGCCCCACCCCTTCTCCCGATGCCCCACCCTGCCCCTTCCCCTAAATCCCTGCCCCTTCCCCGAGACCCCACCCTCATGCCGTCACTTCTGCACCACCCCTCCCCACAACACCCTGGCCTCCACTCCTTCCTCTCTGCCCTCTCCCCCATTGCTCGCCCTTACAGACAGTAAAAAGGGATGGGGGTCCAGTAGCACTAGGAATTCTCTGGAGGTCTCATATCCAAGAACCACTCCAGCTGAACCTCAGAATGAAAGCTGTTTCATATAACTTCTAAACCAGAGTAGGTCTTATATTTAACATAATTAGGACATAGTAGCAGTATAGCAGCGGGTCTGCATTTTGGTAATAATACTTAATATTTAAATAGCATCTTTCATCCAAGGATTTCAAAGAAAACAATAGTTAACTGACCTATCCCCACCCTGTGCAGTGTCATGCCTATTTTACAGCTGGGGAAACTGAAGCCTAGAGAGACTCAGTGACTGCCCCAAGATAAGGCAATGGTAGAGCTGGGAATAAAGCTTAGTAATTGTGGCTCTAAATACCCTCCCTAACTACTGACCAGCAAGTCCTCTTTTCCAATACTTACTTCTTTGAGATTTCCATGAAGAGGCATCCAGATTTGCTAATGTGATGTACGCATCACAAAGTGTCTCTACGCCTCTAACCATCTGAGGTCTCCTACTCTTTATGATGTTAATTATGTTTCTGGCAGCCTCCATTCGATCCTATAGAACAAAACAAAACAAACAAAAAAACCCATACAAACACATTTTGCAAGTTACTCTTTGCCAGCTCAAAGACGCACAGTATATTGCCATCAAGTAGAATTGAACTATCCTGTAAAAACTGAATACCCTCTGCAATACAAACCTGGATTCATATAAATGCTAATTCAGTGTTTTCCAACCTGGGGTGAGAAGGACAGTGAATTATTTGTGGGGGGTGGATATGTCCAAACAAAGTGGAGGAGTGAGGCTGAGAAAGCTGCAGGACACCAGATCTACCCTCCATCCTCCTGCAAACATGGGGCAAATAAAGGGGTTGGTGGCTCTTGAAAATCCATCCACCATCCTCTTTCCTGCTTCTGCTATTGTCCCTAATGTAGTTGGCTGGGGGAGCAGCTCACATGTACAAGGCTGCAGGCTCAAGCAGCTTGCCCGCCCAAGCTTCCCTTCTCTACTCCCAACTTTGTGGCACTTTGCTCAACTGAGCACACTAATGGAAGCCCCAGTGCACAGCTACATATAGCCTACTGATGAGTTGGGGAAAGGGACCAGACCTATCAAAGAGGAGAGAAGTCAGCTATAAATATGGAAAAAAGATAAGGGAAGCCCCCTCCCCCCGCACGAAAAGACAACAAGAAATGGACAGGAAAAATGAGAGAAGCCAGAAACTATGAGAGGACAACAGTGTGAGGGAACAATGAAAGTGCCCAAGGAGTGCCAAAGAGGTGCTCCAATAATGAAAGGTTGGGAAAATCATCATAATCATAGCAATGATAATCATCAATCAATCAATAAAGCTAACTTAAAAAAGAAGCCATGATACAATGTTATAAGTCATTACGGTTTATAGCATTAACATTACTCTTTTTTTCTGAGAAAGAAATTAAGATAAAGATATTAGAACCATGTTGCAGAAACCAAAATACTTTTATCTTACAGATTTACATTAAACATTCACTTAAGATTAAAACGGAAAAATCTTTGGTCATTGTCGACTTCTCGCTTATAAACCCACTCAAGCCCTTGATGCAACTAAAATGTCTTTACAATATCTCACAGGGTGAAAAATCTAAAAAAAAAAAAAAAATCCTTTATGATACTCTGAACTGAGGGACCGCTGGTCGCAGGAAATGTGAGGATTTTTTTTTCCTGAAACCACTGTAATAACTGATTTGAATAACAACTGTTAAGGCTGGTAGGTCCCCTATGTCCATAACTACAAGGTTTGATTTTAAAAATGAATATTTAATTTTTCCCCATTCTTCCTCATCCCACCAAAAAATTCAAGTAAATGAAACTGCACTATAAAATCCTTTTAAAGTAAATTAACTTTCTGACATTACGATACTAAATGTGATTCATAACCCAGAACTATGTGATTCATAAACAAAATTCAGTTTGATTTGAGTACCATATCGAGCTGGGAGATTTCTTTCGGTACATTTTTTGTTAGTCTGTTTCTTCTTGTTGCCTCTGGTTTTGCCAAGAGTTCATCCTTGTTGGCATTTGCCAAAGCCAATACTATAAACAAAGTATGATGTGGATGATCTAGTGAAATTCTAGATATTAGCTGTCAAGAAATACAACAAGTCAGTTATTAAAGATATAATAAAAATTAAAATGACTTACAAAGCAGTAAACTAGGATTTTAAACTAAGAAGCCAATGTGCAATAAAACACTATTCAACTCTTTCATATTATAATCAACATAGAAAGGACTGCACTTTTTACCTTTCATGGTCCTTTACAGAAAAAAATAAAGTAACAGCATAGCTAAGTCTGTATTTTGATGTCCGTACTATATAAAGTATGTTCTTAATACAATGGTTTGACTATTCTAAGAAGATTCCTAAATCAGTGAAGAGAATTGGCAGAACAAAAAACAAGTTTTACATTTCAAGTTTGCTACATCTCATTCTGTAATGGAATAGTTTAGGCTAAATGACTCAGTTAAGATAGAATTGTGCTAAGGAGATGCATGTTCTGTTTAGGAGTTTTAAACTAAGATAGATGCATCTCTGTACCATTAATCTAATCACAATACTTATGATTTAGTATTAATTACATTATTTAAAACTTCATGAAATCCTAGACAGCCCATGATCTTGGTTCCCATTCGAGCAGCCAGCTGGTACATCAGAGGCAAAAACTTGTATGATGGAATCTTTTCTGCAATTGTCTGTTGAAAAAGAAATCAGATGTAAAGCAACAATGCACATAAAAGAGATGACAAACACAAATCAATAGATAGGCACCAGTGGATTTATACTGATATTTAAAATATATTTTAAAAATATTTATTGGCTGCCCAAATGGCAGCATGCTGCACACCACTTCCTCATTACTCGCTCACTGGGTGCCACGGCTTGCAGCTTGTTCAGAATGCAGCAGCACAACTGTGAATGGGTTTGAGCTATTAGGATCATACTCAGCCAGCTTTGCTATTAAGCAGCAAATTCAGTTTAAATTAGCCTTACTGGTTTATAAAACTCTGAGTGGGGACTGACTCTGATTATATGAAAGACCTCTTTATCGAGTCACTGCCTGATGGCTTTTTATTAATATTATTAAAAGTACTATTATTGTTATTTTATTACAGCAGTGCTTAGATGCCTCAATTAAGATTGAGACCCCACTGTTCTGGGTACTATACATACAGATGGTAAGACAGTTCCCAACCAGGAAAGCTCATAGTATAATTTAAAATTAGAAACAACATGAGTGTATTAAAAACATATGAAGGAAAGAAAGGAGGACAAGGATGCCTGTGAAAAGAACACATGATTACATAGACTTATTCAATTGTTCCAAGTAATTCTGATTTTTTAAAATTAATTATAAGACAGAGAAAAGAAATAAGCTAGATATCAGAAATCATTATTGGCAATGTATTTAACCCTTACCACTTAGCAATTTCCTTCAGGTATCATGGTAGATGTTTACAATCTAAATTAGGCATAACACAGCAAAGAATGAGAAGGGAAGGGTAAAAGGTACGGGAAAGACAAGGGTACAACAGTGAAAGACCATGAGATACGCTTAATGTTATGGACACTTTTGCTAACTTGTTATTAAAAATGTAGAGGACTGAAACAGAAAAGAGGACCACAGTTAATGATGGAGGGTGATTAAATGAGTAGTACAAAAAGTGAGTTTTGAGGAAAGACTGAAGAAGGCTGGTGCACAGGGTCACGTGCCAGACTCCAGGCATATGGGCACCTTGAGAAAGTGTGTAGAGTAGCTAATGGAAGGAGGCACATGCAGAAAGCAAACAAGTGAGCTGTTTTGGAAGAGTGCAGTGCGGTGTGGAAGAGACAGTGATTAAGATACAAATGAGAGGTTAGAGGTGGACACACTGGCAGAGCTGTGACAAGTCCTAGCATGTGAGAATGAGGAATCTGAATTTGATTTTCATGTAGAATTAGAAGGATAAGAAAAAAGTAAGAGCAGAAACTTACCTTCATCATTCCATTGACTTCAAAAACTCCAGAGTTCTCAAGCCAGAGGGAGCAGAGGCGGAAGATCCACATATCATGCTCTTCTCCACTAAGTAAGCAACTGATATAGTTCTCTACCGCTTTGCATAAGAAACGTTTACAATCCTCACTCAGTGCACGAATTGCACATTCATCAAGTTCAAGCTCCCGCTGAACCTTCACTGTGTATCTATGAATGGACATTAACCATCTGTTAAAACACTGATGGGAAGGCAGGCTGGAGTTCTCTCACCTACACCTTTAAGCAATTTTCCAGCATTTTATACTTGCTTTTGTACCAGCACAGAAAATAAAGCAATCCTTAGATGAAATACCCTCACTGTCCTCCTCTTTCGGGTATAGTGGGCACCCTTGTTCTGTGATTAAAACACACTGAAAATCTAGTCCCATTTTTTCTAATGACTGGACCTGAAAACACCAATGTAAAAGTGAATTTCTGGGAACGGAAAGAAGCACGAAGACTTGAGCCACCTCCTACAGAAAATAGAGAACCACTAAAGCTTAGAATTTTCCCTCACTTTCCCTTCCTCCTACTAAGGCTATAAGAAAAATAGTCAGATGAACTCAAAGATTCCATCAGCTCTACTGCATGTGCAAATCCCAAATCTAGTTACACTTTTCTCTCCACTCTGATGCTGTATGCCAATTAGCTATAGTTATCTCCCCTCAGTCTGGACACCCACCTGTTTGTCTGAACCCTGTGCTCCTTTAGGAGGCCAATTTCCTCCTTGGCCTTTTTCAGCAAAGCTTGCTTGTTTTCAAACTCTGAGGATTTCATGTAGTTCTCAATTCTTTGGTACTGCATATCAGAGAAACGAGCCAAAGAAAGGAAAGCCTTCATCTTTCCATTCTTTAGCTCATCACTGCTGTCTCCACTGTGGCTCCCAGCAATTTCCACTGCCTAAGAGGAAAGTTACAAATACAGAAATGATAAGACTGATGATCATGTTTGCACAATAGCTATAGCTAACATCTATTCTCATACTGCTTGATTAAACAATTATTATTATTTAATGTTTGTATATACTGGCAGATGCACATACAAAATAAAACCAACTGTGTTCAAGTATTTTTTTTTCTTAAGTGAATTTAATCCTCAGAAAGGATTTGGATTTT
The DNA here is from genome assembly GCF_025201925.1 of Gopherus flavomarginatus. Classification (NCBI taxonomy): domain Eukaryota; kingdom Metazoa; phylum Chordata; order Testudines; family Testudinidae; genus Gopherus; species Gopherus flavomarginatus. Next base: position 335,520,615 of record NC_066617.1, read on the forward strand.
TCAGCACTTGCAGCTGACGCCAGTTTTAACTACAGAACCTAATGGAAGTCCTCCAACACTTATTATGTATTACTTATATAACAACATAGTTGTACATGGTGCTTTGCAGTACAGATAAAGAAAGATTCTCTGCCATGAAGAGCTTACAGTCTAAGAAAGGCAGTCTAACAAACACAAGACAAGGAGATGACAACACAAGATAGGAGAGAGGCTGGAGTTACAAGTAAAACTGAAATGGTAGTGAAGGTATTTGGAGAGTATCAGAAAAGTCAGAAGGGATAACTACAAACACAAATTAGCGGGTGCAATGAAGTGAGTGGCAAGCAATACTGGGAGCAATGAGCCGGCTGCAGAGAGAATACAGGATGAGAGATTAGTGAGAGTGGAGACCATACTGAAGGCAAGATCAAGGGAGTAACACCTACACTGAGTGGAGGAGTACAAAAGTCATATCATTGTACCTTCAAACAGGCTATTAAATCTAAGTTTCAATGCGGAGTCTATAAAATCATTAATAAAAACAACTTTTGTGTCTGAGATGCTATTTTAGAATATACTGAAAATGAATAGTGTCAATATGAAAAAAATGAATGCTGCATTGTAAAATTTACTTTGACATTTTTACAAGGAATTATATACAGAAGAATCTATTTAGTTGTATGTTTTGAAGAACCACCCTACCTTTTCTAAGTATTTCTGCATGATAACTGTAGGGTTTTCCAAACATGTTTCTGCTAACCAGTTTCCACATAACCTCAGACACTCTGTATATATCAGTCTTAGGCTCGGATCATTCTCAACCTTTGGAGAAGCACATTTTTAGAAAAAAGATCAGACTTCAAATCAAAAATAATTTTCCATATAAGATGATCAACCTATAAAACCCCTTTTCCCCATCTAAATAGAATATATTAAATTAATTAGGCCCGATGTCAAGATTAGCTATTGACACACACCTGAAACCAATTTGTATCCAATTTCTTGATCATCTCCTTGAGAATACTCAATGCTAGACTTTCTTCTTTCTTAGCCCAGAAAACCTGAGCTTCCTCCAGTTGCCACTCAGAGACTACACACATAGCTGGATTGTACTGTTTGATCTGGAACATGGCTCTTTCAGGAAGCTGAAATAGAAAAACTAAATTGTCAATTATATGTCTAAGTAATGGACATACATTTCATAACACGCTCTCTGACACCATCAGTACTTTGCTTTATTTCTTTAAGATATCACTCTTCTGCCTGCTTAGTGTCAAGAACTGTTTTGGTGAGAAGGAGGCAAGGTCTTTTTACATGTAAGAGCACAGGCATAGGCTACTCTATCATTCTGATAACCAAAAAGTTTCAAAGTATAGATTACTGAACTAAGCTTCACAAAACATTAAATGACGTATTAACATTTAACATTGCAGTTATCATGATGTAATAATACAATATAGGACAGTGATCTGGTTTATATTCATAACCAAAAAACTGTTAAAAAAGAGGTTCAAGATGTGTTTTAATGGAGGCCAGCTAATACCCCAAAACAATATTATCTTTTTGTTACAAACATTCTACACAATTTAAAAAACCCAGATGTTAGAGTGCCAGTAAAGAACAGTTAAGTAAGCTAGCCCATTCCTGACTAACATATAATCCCTCAGCACTACTCACTTTATCCAAATATACACAGTTCCCTCAACTTTCCCTCTAAAATTTGCAAACATATGCAAATATCAAAATAACTAATTACCAAATTAATGGAAATTGATCACTTGACTAGAAAATGTGGTTTTACAATCTTAGTAGTTTGCATATACACCTCTACCCCGATATAACGCAATCCTCGGGAGACAAAATCATCTCACCGCGTTATAGGTGAGACCGCATTATAGCAAACTTGCTTTGCCCCCCCTTCCCCTGTTCCCTGACCGCCCCCTCCAGAGACCCCTGTCCCTAATCACACCCAAGACCCCACCCACTACCCAATCCCCCTGCCCCTTACCAAACCCCTCAGCCATATAGCGATGGATCTCTTAAGCCATTTAGGAGATGCTAAGGGCTTGTCTACACTACAAAATTGGCTGACAACTTAGGTCGATCTATAGCCATCATAGCAATTAAATTGGCTGTTTGGTGTCCATACTGCCCTCCTCCGGCCAGGAGTGCACATCCTCATCAGGAGCGCTTGCACAAACTGAAGTGGGGCATTGTGGAGCAGTGACAACTGGAGTGTGGGGCACTGACAGCCGCAGGGCTCACATTTCATCTCCTGTTGGCCAGCTGGGGCTTACAGCGGAAGCCTCTCACCCTGGGGATGACAGCTAGAGCCAGAGACAAAAAGTGAAATAGCAGCAGCCATTAAACTGACAAGAATGTCAATTTCACTGTTAGTAGGCTCCCTGCTGTGAAACTGAGCTCTGAGCTGGGCTCACAGCTCAGGATGTCAGCCCTGGGGCCAGGGGCAGCTCCAGGCACCAGCGTAGCAAGCTGGGGCAGCAAGCCACGGGGGGATGATCTGCTGGTCGTTGTGAGGCGGCAGGCAGGCGGCTTTCAGTGGTGCGCCTGCGGGAGGTCCGCCAGTCCTGCAGCTTCAGCAGCAATTAAGCGGCGGGGACGCGGATGGCGTGGCACCGGCGGACCTCTTGCAGGCATGACGTCAAATCCGCATGACCAGTGGATTGCCCACAAGCGCGCCGCTGAAAGCCGCCTGCCTGCTGTGCTTGGGGCAGCAAAAAAAGTAGAGCTGCCCCTGCCTGGGGCGAGGATGGACTCTATCTATGAGCCCTGGGCTCGGTTATCAGTACTGAGGAAGGGGAGGGCTCCAGCTGTCAGCCCCACATGGAGCTGACAGCCAACAGACAATGTAATTAAAGTGTCTACACGGACACTGTGTTGCCCTAACTACATCGATCTAGTCATTATGCATTTCTCAGAGGTGGAGTTATTAAGTTGAGGTAGTGGGCGACTTACCTCGGCACGAGCACAACTGTAATATAGACACTGGCAGAGCTAGGTTGACGTAAACTGCCTTACACTGACCTGACTCTGTAGTGTACGCTAGGCCTTAGTGAAATCATGGCACTAGTGAAGTCAACAGAAACTTTGCATTTGACTTTAATGGGCCAGGATTTCACCCACTATTTGCCAAAAAGCTTAGAAACTTTCTTAGACCAACTTCTAGAAAAAATTTAAAACACTCTAAACTTTATAATTTCACATGCCATGTCTCATTCCAGGGTCAATATTTTCTAGGATTGGTTTTATTTCAAGGAAGTTAAGAAGATATAAAAAGTATTGCAGCATCATAATTCTGGGTCAGAGCTGTTAACCAAGCTCCATATGCACAAAATTTATTACTGGTGCTCATACGGTGGCCAGAAATAGCCCAGGTTGCCTTTCACATCCTACATTGAGTTTTTAGGACAGGCAAATTGAACATACTTGATTTAAAAGTCATTGGGATAAAAAAATGGGAATTCTACATGGTAATTCATGGAGATTGACTTTTCAGTAAATAATGGCACTTTAAGTATATATACATTGGAACACGACACCAAGATGCTGATGTTGAGGAATTCTTTTCTGCAAGTCTACTCTGGAATGCTGGGAGACTCTATGGCATGATGATGAGATTTTACATCTACCTAGTGTACCAAACTGGAGTTACAAAGTTGTAGAAACATCATTTACAGGTAAAAATTCCAGTTTTATAAAACATATACTGCATGAAAAGGCATGTAATTATGAACAAAAATGTGAAGATATGCTTGCAGCATTCATAAAATATTATGTAGGCTGACTCTAGACAAACAATTCAATGAATAAACTTAGATGGAGTACACAAATTTTAGCAGAGTTGGTCTTCAGCATTATAGTGAAAAAGTTCCTCATTAACTGGAGAAGCCAGTATTTTTCAAACTGATTCTTGCTGGAACTAGTTACCTGGGTGTTTTTGGCAGTTCGTGCCAATTTGGACAGATCCACTAGATGTTTGGTGAGAATGTCTTTAATGCATTCTCTTTTGGAATTCTCACTTTCCTTCTCAAGAAGGATCTCCAGAATTACAGTGCGTAGGGCCATGATAGGCTCCTGGAAACCAAAGTCACTGTCCTTAAGAAGCTGGGACTGTCTCTGCCACTTCAGATAAACCGCATTCAGTTGCTTGTTACTAACAGATCTGAAATCACAGACATTAAGAAAGGAAAAGGAAAAAAGAGCTATTACTTCTGACCAAATATTAATGAAATCTGAGATATGAAAGAGCTTGTTTTATAAATCCCAGGACTATAAAACAATTGAAGTCAGTAGTTCACAATATATGATCCAGAAAACAAAAATAGTTCATGAAACCCTTCCTGCTCATGTGCAGAACAAACATCTTGAAAAAGCAAAAAAATGGAAGGTAGGGATTATAAAAGGATTTGTAACTTTTATAAGAAGTTATGCAAAACAGCTGATTTAAAGCAAACCCAGGTTTGTGAGAGGAACATCTGAGAGGCACGACAATTCCAAAGTACATGTTCTTGAATACTTGTTTCAATTTAATTTGCTAAATTCTAGTATGTGATAAGGCTGATAAAAAAAGCTGGCAATTGGAATCTTAATCATGTATCTACATGTACATGCTGCATGACAGAATAAGGGCATATCTATACGTGGAGCTGTGGGTATGATTTCCAGCTTGAGCAGACATACTCTCACTAGCTCTCATCAAGTTAGCATGCAAAAAATAGAATATGGCTGCAGCAGCACAAGCTGCAGGATGGTGTGTTTTATATGGCCCATATTTTTACTATACTGCATGCCTTTCAGATGTATTCTTCAGCTATGGCTGTTTTATCTTGTTAGAGTATAAGCTCTTTGGGGAAAGTACTGTATCCTTTTTTTGTGTTTGTACAGCACCTAGCACATTGTGGGAGCTACCGAAAAACAACTAATAAATACTACTAAATCATTAATGAATATTAGTCCTGACAATGTTTAAGATAAACAAAAATAAAGACAGTCCATGCCCTGAAGAACTAACAGGTTAGAAGGTAAACAATAGAACACAGGATGCACTGGGAAATCCAGACGAGTCCAGTATAGTGGATTTTCACAATACCACCATTCTTTTCCTGTTTTTATAAGCAGGAAAATATTCATAGAAAAAGGCCTTTATTTATAACTAGAGAACCTGTGAAATTACTTGTAAAGATGGTATCTATAACGAATATTTGTTAAAGGAAGAAAACAGAGGGACTAGCCTCTAGTTACAGGTTGCTTAGAAATAGCCGAGAGACACAAGAACAACATCAGACTCATAGCTAGAACTGGAAGAGGAATCTAACATGAAGGAATAAAATACCTAGAGAAAAGCTGTCCTATGTTTTCCAACTCTCCAATGGTCTGTAATCTGCAGAGCGTGGGATACAATGAAAACACAGACTCGAGACTGCCTTTGCATAGCTCCTCTACTTCGCTCACCCTAGGGATACAATACAGCAATGCTAAATACTTTTATCTATTGACAATATAGTTTCCATGTAAAGAACAGATATAAAATATAAACTATATTGCACCAACACATATTTTGTATTTCAGTTAAGTAAGAATTTTGCATTATTATTAAAATCTAAAATTCAAGGTTTCTCCCTTAAGAATCTAAATGAAAAGGCTATCAGGTTTACTGTCCCATAGCCTATATGACATTCAGTTTAAAGGGACTATTCTGAAGTCACTTTCTTGTTTATTAACAGGAAAGGGATGTACACTAATGGAAGATGATTTCTCCATAGAAAATAACCCTATTTTAAAAAAAAAAAATTTGTCCGCCTTCTTGTTGCTCCCTTGAAAACTGCTGGTACTTTGGTGTAACAGGACCTGTAGAGACAAAGACTTATTATGGCATAAAATGCCAGTAGTTTCGTCTCCTCCTCCTTAGTTTGAAGATTAAGGTTTTTAATATCTATCATTATTGTTCAGCATGTGCAGCCTTACAAAGAGGCTGTTAAAATATCTCTACCAAAAAGATTTTTTATATATATAAGTCAAGTTACAGCTTAAATATCAGTTTGATTTTGTTTGTGTAATACTTTGCTACAGCTGCGCAAACACAATAAGGTCTTACACACAGCTTATTTATAGTTATTTGGTTTTTACCTGGCATTTTTCAGGCCTTCATGGAAAGCAGAGAATTCTCTGTCTCTTAAAGACTGCAGAGCATCATACAATGATTCATGGTAGCCTGATCTTCCCATCTCATCTCTTTAAAAAAAAGATTAAAACCAGCAAAATTATATTTACACCTAAGGTCATCAATGCTCTTTATGACTGAAAACTACAGTATTAACATTCTCTTTGATACTGTACATTTAAGTCATTTTGGTGGTGTCTTCATATGACACACAAAATAACCTAGGTGAATAAGGAGTATAGTCAGAAATTTTTCGGTGGTTAGGCAAAGTGTTATTTTGATTTGCCTAAAAAATAAAAAGCAACCCTGTAACACAATACATTCCTGTAAACCTAAGTTATTCATTTCAAGTAAACAAAATAAAAAGGCAGTGAGAAATTATTAAAATTGTATTTTATACATGGAGTTAAAATTTCAAATTACATTAAAACATATGTAATTATTCCAAAAACTATCATACAATAAAATCTACAATTTTAACCTAAACAACAAAATGCACGTATGTAAAGGTTCTTGTATTATCTGACTGTTTTCTAATGTCTACCATCAGTATTGTATTAAAAGCAATTCTGGATCTGGACCACTTTCCCGGGGCAGTGTCATCTGCCACCAAGCATGTCCATGAGTTGCAGATAGTGGAACACCTTCCAGATATGGAGGGTAGCTGTGATATAAGCAGGAAAACCTGTTGAATAAGCAGTCACAGACAATCTGACAGCAGTACCAATAGTGCAGCAGATGGAGGTGCTGCCTCAGTAAAAGGTCAGTGATGCCTAAAGATGGTACCAAACATGATGTATGTAAGCTGCCATCAAATAAGTCTGTCATCAATGACATACTATAAGGGCATGCAATTGCCCCTCCAGAAGTAACTCTGGAAAGGCAGAGGAACTATGAGAGGGTCAGTGGCATTTGCTAGAAAAGGGAACTCTGCATCCTCATTTGTTGCCCTACTTGTTGCAATTTTTGCACTGGTATGGCGCATGGCTTACATGGATGAGAATGGAGGACTGGAACTGCATACACATTTTCCACTATTCACAGTGCAGATTATTCAGCAATGCAACACTAACTCTGCAACCTCTGAATCCAAAGTCCTGTGGTGATGGTGACAGGCAGAGGATGTTGCTGGAGGTCCTTAGTCACAATGCTGCACACAGATGGCCTGGGAGTGATGGTCACACATCGCAGACTGGAGCAAATGCCATGATCATATCCTTCCTTGGTGTCAGAGCCATCCTACCTAGGGACAGCGCTGCTCTCCACAAATAGGGAAGGGGATGGAAAAAGATTCCTAATAAATTCTTGCTCCAACCACATTTGTTAGAGTGCCATATCTTGACTGGGCATCCAGCTTTGCTATGGTCTAAATAGAAGACAGAACCCAAAAATTTTTGCAGTTGGGAATGTTCACATTGTCTGTACTGGGCTATCTTGATTATCACTTCAAAAGTTTTTTTCTTACTTAATTGGCCTCTCAGAGTTGGTAAGACAACTCCTACCTTTTCATGCTCTCTGTATGTGCATAATTATCTCCTCAATATATGTTCCATTCTATGCATCTGAAGAAGTGGGCTGTAGCCCACAAAAGCTTATGCTCAAACAAATGTGTTAGTCTCTAAGGTGCCACAAGTACTCCTGTTCTTTTTGCAGATACAGACTAACATGGCTTCTACTCTGAAACCTCACAAAGTTGAGTCACTGCTGAAGGGTGTTAATGACAGACTTACGCTCTTCTGCATCAGTCTTGCTAAAGGTTGTCATGCTTTTCTCATCAGTGCATACACACTGACAATGACAAACCTAGATGAGGACACGGACCACTTTCTGGTCTCCAATGGCTTCAAAGAAGGTTGAGAGGTGGTTCCCATACTCTTTTCCATCCTTTTTTTGGCTATGCTTATGGATGCATTTCATGACATAGACAAATGAGAATTTATCCAGTTCCCCACTGATAGGAAGTTTTCAAGCTGCAACGCTGCCATGCTCACATGAAAGTGGCAGATTTACCCATTAAGGAGCTATTATTTGCTGATGACTATGCATTGGTTGCTAACTTGATTGATGACATTCAATTTATACTTGATCACTTCAAATATGCAGTCAATCATTTTGGTTTCACAGTCCACCTAAAGAAAACTGAAATACCGTACCCAGCATGTGCCAGGGGATACCCAATTATTAAGTTCATCAATGCACGTCTTCAGACAGTGGATAAGTTTTGCTCCCTAGGGTGTATGCTGTCACACAATGCCACAACTGATGAGGTTACCCATTTAACAGGCAAGGTCAACTCTGCATTTGATATGCTGTCTCACCACCTATGGAATGATAAGGGCATCAAAATAAGCACTAAACTAAATGTGTATTGGGCAGTTGTGCTTACAATGCTTCTATATGGTTATGAGGTATGGACACCATTCGCCATCATATTAGGAACCTTGATCATTTCCATATGTGCCACCTTCATTCTGTTCGCAGAGTCAAATAGTAGGATAAGATTCCCAATATAAAAATTCTCAACCATTGTTGGATGTCCGGCATTTATATCATGCTTATTAAAGATCAGCTGGTCATCTCATTCATATGGCCAACTCAAGAATACCCAACACTATATTTTATGGTCAGTTAAAGCAAGGCACTCATTCTCATGGTGGCTAGTTCAAAAGACACACTGCAGTCAAATTTGAAGGCATGTTAAGTTGACCTCAGCAACTGGGAAGCAACAGCCTTATACGAGAGCAAGGTGGCAGAAGATTTGTCATGTTGCTGTTAACTACTTTGAAGCAAAGCACATTAACAACTTAACAAAGCAATAATACAACAGCCTCCAATAGTCATGGACAATCTTCTCTGCCCCCCTTGTAACCAGGCTTGTGGTTCTTGCATTGGCCTGATCTCATACACAGGCTATAGTGTGCTGAATCCTTGCATGTCAGCATTGACTCAAGACTCCACCTAAGTTCCTTCTAAGCTGTGCGGCCGCCCACCAGTCTATCAAATGCTGCGCACTTCAGGTGCTCCTCCCCGCCGTGCTCCTGCCCTCTGCCTTGGAGCCCCTGGCCACTTGCTCCTGGGAGCCTCCTGCTAGCTGTGCGAGGGGAGGTGCTGATGTCAGGGTGTCCCCCTCCCCCTGCACTCCATCTCCACAGAGCTGGGGCAGGGAAGGGGGACATGACAGGGTTCAGGAGTGGGATGGAGCTTGCTACTGGCTGATGCTGTATCTGAAGAAGCAGGCTTCAGACCGATGAATGCCAATCTATTTAAAGGGGCAGCACGTGTGTGTGTCTCGCTCACACACGCGCACACACACACACAGTGTGCGTCTCTCTCTCTCTCTCACACACACACACACACACACACACGTCTGTCACACACATACATGCATACACACAGTCTTTCACAGTCACCTCCCAACACATACTTTTATTATTATTATTTTTATTTCCTGCAATGCACATATATTCTCTGCAATGTTATTCTTTTGAAGTGCTGTTATTTTAGTTTTTTGACTGGTCTATGCATTTCATAATTTTATTTCTCTCTTACTGTAAGTCTTTGAGTAGTGCGTTCTAAAATGCCTAACCTGTCCTGGCTAGAGTAATTATCCCTATGGTAACTTAAAAAAAAAAAAAATTCTATCTAAGTTTCTGGTTTCTACCGGTGGCGCACATTACCTCAATATTGGTGCACATAACAAAATTAATTCCACACAAGGATAGAAAAATTAGAGGGAACTCCACCATTAATAGTTTTTTGCATTTAATTTCATTGATATTTAAAAAAAAGGATAAAAAGAAATGAGAACAAAAGGCTAGAAGTCCTAAACTCTCACTCTCCTGCCAGTCCCTTTTCAATACGATTCCCTTTTCCTTAATTCTCGGCCACAAATTTTATTTCCAACCTTTTTTCTCGGCCCTTTATTCCCCCTCTCCTTGATCTTTGTCTATTCCCCTTCTTTCCAGACCAAATATCACTCTCTTTACCTCCCATATTGGATCTGAAGAATCTTTTTATCTGGGTTATTATACTACACACATTACTGCAGCATTTTAGAACAGCTCACCTCTGCTACCTTTCCCTATTCCAGGGCCAAGGGGAGCCTCAAATGAGTGAGAGCATCCTGACTTCAGCAGCTGGAAGAATGAGTGTCACATGGACTTCCATTAGATAGGAAACATGGGATGAGCAGCAGCCTCCACATGTTGCTTTTAAGTGAGCACTGTTTTGATGTAACAGATGTGACAAAGTTCCTCCTCTACCTTGGTGGGTCCTGTGCTTATTGGCAGATTTGCTCACCGCAGTGATTTTCCCTACAGTCTGGGTCAGCTTCTCCTGTGTCTGATCAGGAGTTGGGAGGTTTGGGGGGAACCCAGGCCCGCCCTCTACTCTGGGTTCCAGCCCAGGGCTCTGTGGATTGCAGCTGTCTGTAGTGCCTCCTGTAACAGCTGCTTGACAGCTACAACTCCCTGGGCTACTTCCCCATGGCCTCCTCCAAACACCTTCTTTATCCTCACTACAGGACCTTCCTCCTGGTGTCTGATAACGCTTGTACTCCTTAATCCTCCAGCAGCACACCCTCTCTCACTCTCAGTTCCTTGCGCCTCTTGCTCCCAGCTCCCCACATGCACTTCCTCTTCTCTGGCTCCTCCTTACCGGACTGGAGTGAGCTCCTTTTTTAAACCCAGGTGCCCTGATTAGCCTACCTTGACTGGCTGTAGGTATTCTAATCAGCCTGTCTGCCTTAATTGGTTCTAGCAGGTTCCTGATTACTCTAGTGCAGCCCCTGCTCTGGTCACTCAGGGAACAGAAAACTACTCATCCAGTGACCAGTATATTTGCCCTCTACCAGACTCCTGTACCCCACTAGTTTGGGTCTGTCACACAGAAGAGAGTACTGCAGCCAGAAGCATCTCTCTTTCAAATCTATCTCCACAGAAGAAGTAGTGAGAAAGTTCCCTCCTCCTGCTTGCAAAATATCGGTGCAAGGAGTCACTGAATGACTCAGTGATGTAATTTAAGCCTTCACCAAGATGGGAGGAGATCTAGTCCCTTTCCCCGCTAAAGGGAATATAGCCTTGTTCTCCTCATCAGAGACTAGGTATACACTACTCCGTGCCCAGTATATCATGTCACCCTTAGGCACCGACTATTCCTTATAAGGGAGTAGCCACAGAACCAAGTCGGACACTCTTTTCTTCAACTATTGATGAAGTCACTCTTAAGGCTCAAAGAGCAATCCTTTCATTCTCCTATAAATCAAAAAATGGATGCAGGAAAGTATTTCCCTCACACTTAAAAAAAAGATTCATCTTGTGGCTGAGACTAAAAATGAAAAGGAGATTTAAAAAAAATTATCAGCAAATGAAAAGAGGAAATACAGCTATAACAGTAGCATTTGCTATAACAGACTGATACACATACAACAGAAACAGGTTTTTACATAAAAGGGGATTGCCTTTTGTTTTTATTTCAATTGCGCAGTTAATGAAGATGAACAGCACTGCACCATTTCTGCCCCACAGCAGTTATATTTTGAAGTTTTCCTTTTTCTCAAAAACAAATAGCATTGTTAGATTAAGGTTTAGATTAAGATTAAGGTCTAGATTAAGACTAGAGCTGGAAAAGATAAACAGAGAAGTTGGCTTACTTAGCAGAAGAGATGTGGTCCCACTGCATGTTCCTCCAAGCTGCCTGGTAACGAATCTCCTTTAGTTCAGCACACCATTCTGTGTTTTCATATTCCAAGCCTTTTAAATAGGTGGAAAGTGTATGGCAAAGCCCAAAATTCTGCAAGGCCTACAAATCAGTGAGGTTTAAAAAAAAAAAAAAAAAAAAAGGCAACATATCACTAGTCTCGGCTGCTTTTCGAATGGATTTGCTTATCCTTTTGTTATCAAAGCAAGATTTCCAGGTGTGGAACTACCATTATTTCTAACTTAAGAACTCTGTAAGTGTAAAGCATTCACAAATAAAAAGGCTCCAGCCTAAGCCACCCCCCAAAACATCCTCCACAGAACAAATCTTCTTGACACATGAGAAATGAACTGCCTGTGCAATTTTTTCATTTCCCGACTCTTGGGCAGATCACTGACTAAAGGGTCTTCTGCACTGGTGGCATGAAGAATTACCAAGATTTTTCCCTAATTAAGCCTCAGTACTCATGTGGAACTGGTAAAGGATCTTTCTATATATTTGGATCATTTAACCAAGTAATGAAATGCAGCTACTCCTGAAGAGGAACATGACAGATATTCAACAGTGCACAGCAGTAGCAAATGGTTTTGGAGCAATAAAGGAAGAATCTCAGATTAAACTGAAACTGCAGGAGGAAATTTAGATAGGCAGAAATTAGTTAGAATTTAGCCAAATATTTGGGGTGCACATCCCATGTGCCACAGTGTATTTAATGATCGTATGTAGACAAGACCTCAATTTTACTTTTTATCTGGAAGATGGAGGATTACTTCCATAGCAGTGGTTTTCAACCTGTGGTCCACAGACTCCTGGAGGTCAACAGACTATGTCTAAGCGGTCCACAAAAGGTTGTTGTTGCCACAGAACATTGGTTTCCAACCTGTGGTCCGCAGACTATGCTTAAGATTTCCAAAGGGGTCTGCACCTCCATTTGAAATATTTAGGGGTCCGCAAATGAAAAAAGGTTGGAAGCCACTGCTCTGTAGTGATTCAGACGGTAGAGCACTAACAATATCATTACTTCCTGCAGCACCTGTGTTTTTAGGAGATCTTGATTCTGAGTAATGACTTAATTCTTCTTAGTTTGAAATATATGATGTGTGTCATAGCACAAGGTGATATGGTTGCAGGCTTCCAAGATGAAAATACAATACAGCATCTCATACTAATAATACGCAGCGTGGTCATAGTTAAAATGCTCCTATATGAAAATACATCAAAGACTAAAGCCCAGACTATTATATTAATTGAATACCAGAACAAAATCAATTTCAGGTTTACTGAAGCAAGAATACTTCTGATCACTAGAGGGCGTTATTCCTGTATTTATTTCCTACTAAAGGAATGAATTACCTCTATTATTCCTGCTTGGCGAGTAGCTGGAGGGAGACTTGCTTCAAGGTCATATGTTACAAGGGCCTTTCCCCATATGGCCTCGTGCTCATATGTTCTTATCCTGTTACAAGTAAAGAGTAGTTCTGAGATTTCAAATGCTTCATGAATAAAACTATGTTTTTATAAAAAATTAATAAATTGTACCTAGCTAATGGCTGTAACATTCTTCCTCCACCACAGCCATAGAGACTATCAGGCTCTCCTATACTTCTGTATATTTCCATGAGAAGGTCCTACGACATATCACCACAAAACAAAACATTTCATAAATTACTTTGGAACATATTAAATTATAGTATACATAAATATCCATATATATGCATTAGAAAAACACATCCCAGATGGTTAACAATGATTGACATATACATCCACTGAGATCAAAAGCAGAAATACTGAGATTACATTCTAGTGCAATATTGTCAGACTTCCTAAACCAGAGATTCTCTAAATGCTTATGTTAAGATTTTAAAAAGCATCATCAGAATTCAGCAAATTTGGTTAAAAGGCAAAAAGTATCATAAAATTAATCGACATAAGATGTACAAGCTGACAAGCTGAAAGTTGGTGAATGTGATTTATGAAGAATGAAATATTAGTTGAGAGCGATTACTGACTCAGAATAAGTAGTAAATAGATTTGTGCAACATGACACAAATGCAGAGTATACTATTGTGTGACACCAGAGTCATGCTGTTTTGATCGGAGAGCACCATTCTTGGTCATTCAAACTTACTATGAACATCCACTTGCTATATTTTATTGATATATGCAAAATCTCTCTGGAACAAAAGCTCAGTCAACAGTGACCATATGGATCAGTTCTTTTATGAGCAAAAATTGTTCCTCCGTGTTTTTATACAACTTCCTGCTACTGCTATTTCAGATGAGTTAGTGTGAGCAAGGCGTGATGTGTTTCCAAATATCCTATTCAGCTCATCAATAAAGGCAACTGAACGTTTTACTTTGAACTAGAGCTGGTAAAAAATAGTTACTCAAAAAAGTTTCGAAAGCGGGATGGGGAGCAGGAGGGAACATTTAAGAAAATTTTTCTCTGAGTTTTGACCAACTGGGTTCAAAACTCAAACAAGAAATACTGCTTACATTGGAAATACGTATGTTAATTATTTCATTTCATTAGGTAGATTTACTTTGAGATTAGATAATACTTCATATGAGAAAGGCACTATTCCACACCTGTAAGCTTATTCCAGTTTCTTCTTTACTTTTCTCATTCAAACTGTTAATAGTTGGACTTTGGCTTTCTTCTTCCAATGTTAGATTTTTAGATGCTCTGAAAGCAGATCTATAAGAAGGAGACAAACATGTTGAATTAATTGAAAATAAGTACAGGACACAGAGATGCTAAAATAATCCCTAGAAGGGCCAGATCCCTGGTGTTTCTGAGAAGAGCTTGGCATACCTTCGAGTTGGGCAGTTTCCTTCAACCTTTCTGCTTTTAAAAGTGAATGCCACTAGATGCCAAACCAGCCCCCAATGGAAGTTAGAGTAAGTCTTGTGGTTGCTCTAACTTATCCTGATGAATAACAACTTCCAAAAGTTGCTCAGTTAATCAGTATGCCGGTTGTTACATCTCCACCCTACCTGAAATGATGTATACCAGTGGTGGGCAACCTATGGCCCATGGGCCGCACACAGCCCATCAGGGTAATCCATTGGTGAGCTGTGAGACAGTATTTACATTGACCATCTGCAGGCACAGCCGCCCGCAGCTCCCAGTGGCCGCGGTTTGCTCACTGCTTTAATTCTGTGAAGTGATTCTGAGCCAAAATAAACAATTCACTACATTCAGTATTGTATCAGTGTAAAAAATAATACTAATGTATTACATAGGAAAGTTATATGCTCATTGTATATATCATTCATGTCCACATTCAGTATATTACGAGATGCTGAACATTAAAAAAACGTAATTCTGGGTACCATTCTGTTTAAATTTCCCATCCCACTCCTCCATTTCTGATATAATATAAGCAGGTAATTTGTCCTGAACTGCTAGAGCTAAAATTTAATACACTATCCTATTTGGAAGGTGAGATTTCAGACTTATGGATGATAGAATGTATTAGTTTTTAGCTCTAGCTGTTTGCAAGATATCAGCCACTAAAATCATGCTGGAACTGAAGTGATAAGGAAGTGTTCTGGTAGGTAATCAGAATGATATGATTTTAACATCTGATAGCTACCATTCTGTCAGGGCTGGAGACACTTTGGTGTTCCAGTGCAAGTACTTTCACGGCTATTACATTTTGCTGAGCTTAAAAAAGGAAGATTTGTCTTCCTGATATATAATTCACTTTTCCTTTTCCAACAAAACACCACTGTACAAACACCCACAACATGGCCTGTTTTGACTGAAATGTGAAGAATCTGTATTCCTCAAGTATAGTACCTTTCTTGTTGTTTATCTAAGTTTATCTTGTCTGCGTAGATTTCTGTGTAGAGCAAAGCTGTGAAGTGAGCAGCACAAGATTGTGCTACCATAGCAACCTCAAGGTAATTCAAATCCAGCCAGAAACTGTCATCAAAAACTGTACCTGAAAGAGATCTAGTTAAATACAGCATTAATACTAATGTTATAATAGGAGGCCTGCCCTATAACTTAAAGCTAAACAAAAGAAATACACTGTAACAGTAAAGCCTATGCCAACAGGTACTGTTTTATCTCTAAAAAGAAAGAAACATACCTATACTTTGTAAGATATTTCCAGACAAAAGGTTTTTAGAAACTGCATTCAGTTTAATCTACAACAACCCTTCCGAGGACCCCTATTTTCAAGGGTAATCAGAGTGCAATTTCCAGGTATATATGCAATAAAATGTCACTAGTGTGACATATATTACTTTATCATATAAATACATAATGTGTATCTATTACTTTGAACGGCTTGTTTTCTTATTACAATTATTTAAGTGGTGTTCATGTACATTGTAACTCTCTCCAAGGCATCACCAAGTTTTAGTCTAGAGAAAAAAAGTAAATCTAAAATCAAAGCTAATTTTAAAAATAGATATCACTCACCTCTTTTGACTTCTCAAGTAATCAACAACATCAAGCATTGTTCGCCGAGATACTTTATCTAAACCTCCATGAATAAAGGTTTCCGGTTCTACAATTTATATGAAAAGAGAGAGAAGTGTGAATACACATCATAAAATGTCTGATGGTAAAAAAAAAAGGTGTTGTTTACATTAAGGTGAATGATTAAACAGTGAACAATTGCACAGACAAGATTTTCTAAATGCTGACTGGCTAAAACTGGTGTATGTTATATATCTAGTGTTAGAAACACAGGCTACATGTACACTACACACCACCGGCGAAGGCATGTAGTGTTCGTGTAGTTACATGCTGCAGTGAAAAGCACACCGTGTCCACACTGCGCGTGTAGCTACACCTCAGTGAAAGGCTCTGCGGAAGGAGGGCAGCATGGAAAGGCTTCAGATGCCTTGTTGCTAGAGCCTTTCACTGCAGTGAGGAAAGACTCCGGAAGCAGGGAGCTTCTAGAATCTTTCCCTGTGGCGAGGAAAGGCTCCAGCAGTGAGGAGCTGCCAGAATTTTTCCCTCTGTGAGAGCCTTTCCCCATTGCTGGGGTCTTTTCTTGTGGTGTGGAAGGCCTGTAGCAGCTGGGAGCTGGCAGAATCTTTTCCTACTCCTGGAGTCTCTCTCACTGTGGCAGGGAAGGGCTGATGCAGCAGAACACTACACAGGTAAAAACAGCTGTGCCAACAGGGAGGCAAGGCTTGGGAGAGTAGAGAGCCATGTAGGGTACACACTCGAGTACATACCCATACCTATCAGGCATGTATTTACTCCATATGCCTATGCACCGCCTCTCTGCCTACACTGGTATTTATACCAGTGCTAGGGGTGCTACTCAGGTACGTACACTATACGTCTGCCGTAAGACGTGTGCAGTGCAGACGCACCCTTAGAAAAAGAGGAGGAAATCATCACTCTTTTCCATGCCATTTTCATGTCATTACCTGAATTGGAATTTGCAGGTGTAGTTGATCTGCTGGATGATGAGGAGTATCTGCAACAAGCTGTGAAAAACCTCTGTATATACATGGACAGAAGATTTCGCCAAGATTCATTTGAATCATGAAGCAGGATATCATGAATCAGGTACGGGAGCAAAGTCTGACAAAAGTCTGTTTTCACCTGGAACCCACAAGCACACACAGTCAGCTGCTGGAAAACACATTTCTCAGCTACTAACTATAGTCAAGGTCCACTGGCCAATATGACTCTTTTACTGTAAAACAAATAAAATGAGCTTTATCAACTCATGCATATTAATATAGTATCTGAATGCCTACTAAAAGAGTGCTTTGAATATTTTTGTCTATTTGAAAAAATGGCGATTTTATAACAGAAATTATCTGATATTAATAGGAGTTATGACTAAGTTTGCCACAATTATCTGTGGCAGCTGTGCATGAAAGCTATATATAAACTGAGCTCACCTCACACATTGGTTTCAGTAACTGAAGAACTTCATTTCTCACACCTCCACTGTCCAGTAATGAACAAGTCAGGTTCTTGATCCAGATATCATGACTTACACTCTGAGGAATCCACACACTTGCATTATCTAGGTTTTCTGAAGGACTCTCTCTTCCATTACTTGGTACTTCTAAAAACTAGACAGAAACAAAAATTAAATAAAAAAATGCAAGGACGTGTTCTTCTTCTAAAAAATAACCAGCATACACACAATTGGGTCCAAAAATTTAGATGAACAACAAAATTAAACACACACAATGCAGAGTCTGTCTGGATGAAAACATTGAATCAGGCTTAGTTTATATTATACAATAAAGGTAATATGCTATATTAATGCATGGTTATAGTTAAAACCAAAGAAGTCTGGAAATAGTAATGGTAAAGTTTCTCCAGCAAGATCAAGGCCTCACTATACATCATATTTTAGGTTGCAAAGTCAAGTGCTTGCATGCCAGGAAATGCTTGATTTACAGTTGCTCATGCAACCTTATTTCTGCCCCTTTGTACTTCCATCACGTGCACTGAACTAGGCAGCAGTCTTGTGGAAAAAATAGTATGTGATCAAGTAAATAAGGACTATTATCCATAGGCGGCAGGTTATATGGGCTCGAGGTGCCCGGGTTCCAGGAATATTCAGGGCTGGGGGCCCTGCTCCAGCAATATTTGGAGCTGGGTCTCTCCCCCGACCCTGCCTGGATCGGGTCCCGGCCCCGGCCCCTGTGGGTCTCCCCCCACCGCCCCGCCCCTGCCTGGAGCGGGTCCCAGCCTCAGCCTTCCACCCCTCTCCCTGCGTCCCCCCGCCCCCGAGCCCCTGCCTGCTCCTGCTGCCAGAGAACGGCTCCCGGCAGAACTGCTGTCTGCTGCCCCAGGGTCCTAACACCTGCCATCTGCTAATGGCAAGGCAGGCTGCCCTTACCCTGCTCTTCTGCCCTAGCCCTGAGCCTCTCCAACGCCCCAAACCCCTCATTCCCAGCCAGAGCCCTCATCCCTCTGCACCCTAATCCTCATCCCCAGCCAGAGCCCTCATCCCCCTGCACCCTAATCATCATCCCCAGCCAGAGCCCTCATCCCTCTGCACCCTAATCCTCATCCCCAGCCAGAGCCCTCATCCCTCTGCACCCTAATCCTCATCCCCAGCCAGAGCCCTCATCCCCCTGCACCCTAATCCTCATCCCCAGCCAGAGCCCTCATCCCTCCGCATCATGAACCCCTCATCCCCCTGCACCCTAATCCTCTGCCCCAGCCCTGAGCCCCCCCGCAGCACAAACCCCTCATCCTCAGCCCCAACCCTCATTGCCCTGCAGCCTGATCCTCTGCCCCAGGGTGCACCACCTCCCTCTTCCTACACCTCTACCCCCAGCCGAGGCTGCACCCAAACTCTGTCCCAAAGCCTGCACCCCTAACCTCCTCCTGCACATCCACCCCCTGCCCCAGCCCAGAGCCTGCACCCAGCACCCAAACCCCCTCCCAGAGCCTGCACCCCTCACCCCTTCCTACACCCCACCACCAGCCCAGAGCCTGCACTCCTCACCCCTTCCTACACCCCCACCACCAGCCCAGAGCCTGCCCAAACTCCGTCCCAAAGACTGCAACCCTCACCCCCTCCTGCATACCCACCCCTTGCCCCAGCCCAGAGCCTGCACCCAGCACCCAAACTCCTTCCCAAAGCCTGCACCCCTCCTACACCCTAATCCCCAGCCCAGGACCTGCACCCCAGACCTCCCCCTTGGAACCCCACCCAGAGCCTTAGGCAGGTGG
The DNA here is from genome assembly GCF_025201925.1 of Gopherus flavomarginatus. NCBI lineage: Eukaryota > Metazoa > Chordata > Testudines > Testudinidae > Gopherus > Gopherus flavomarginatus. Next base: position 335,540,153 of record NC_066617.1, read on the forward strand.
TGGCAGAGTTTGAGGGGGCGGAGTTGGGGGGGCGGGTTCTGGGCACCACCAAAATTTCTACAAACTTGCCTCCCATGCTATTATCATAATGCATACATACAGAACTTCCTGATAACAAGGCTGTGGAGTACTTTCACAAAAAAGGTAATAGGAGCCCCACAGCATGCTCTATTTGGAACTAAACTTTATCTTATAAACATTTCACTTAGAATCAGGTCTTTTAGTTAATGGGATGACTCACTGTAGTAAACATAAGGTAGAAAAATAAGCATTTGCAAAAATCAGTCCCCCGAGAAAGTACAAGAGGTAGGAAAGACGTACAAAAGGAACTAATAATGTACTGGCAGGAAGAGCGGGACTATCTTAAGGATCTTTTCCATCTCTAGATTCTGTAACACTGGTCTTCAGAGATTTTTACAGATCTATATTTGTTTTTATATTTTCTGTTCTCATTACCCTGAACTGCACAAAAATAAATAAAAGAAATACCTTCTTTCGAGACATTCTGAAAGGATGGAGATATATTAACATGGGATCAGCTTTGTTTTTGTAAACCTCCCAAAATTCATTACCAGCCTTGGTGGCTAAAATGTTTTTCAAACAGGCAGCAGCAGCAGATCTAACACCAATACTGAAAGATAAGCATATCTGAGTAACAGATTCTTTAATAATTTAACATAACCTTATGAAGTCTATGTTAAAAAAGTATGTATATCAAAGATCATTCTAAAGGCACCTGACACTGATGAGCCATAGGATGTGAATTAACGATGTGTGTTACAAAAGAGACTGCAAATATTTACTCTAACACAAAAAGGCCCTAACTGGCATTGGGCAACAAGATCATTTAGCTAGAATCCACATCCAGCCCCTGACTAGAGGCATTCTAGAACACCACAGATTGATTGGAATATGAGCAATCTGAACCTCAAAGTGGATCATTAGTAGAGAGTTAACAGATTGTTGCTTGTGTGCAGGTATTAAAGAAAATGATGAGACAGAAGGCAGAAAAAACTCAAATATTGACTAGAAAACCTTCTTACAACAATAGCTACTTTTTTTCACTGGTGTTCTTTTAAGCAACGAATCAAATGTACACTTACCAATCATCTATTAAAGCATTATTTATTAGAGTCAGCATTATGAAGACCCACTGAAGTTCTCTACCTTCAAATAAGTCAACTGCCTTAGAATAGACTGCATTTTTACTATGTTGCAGAGTTATGGTGGAGAAATCTATAGGACCCAGTTCTCCCAAACAACTTCCAACAGCCTCTGCAAATACAAATAATACTTTTATAGTCTCCAAATAGTAGAAGAAAGAGCTTTATTTTTTTTAGCTGTGTATATGTGTGTGTGTGTGTGTATAAGCATACATATTACATACAGTTCTATGTGAGTCGTGTTGGCCTTTCAACATCTCATGTTAGTAGAAAATCAGGGCATGCCTACACTACAAATTTAAATTTCTCAGTAAGCTTCTATGTTAGTTGAGCCCAGAAAACCTTGGAGCTGCCAAGCCTTGGTGCAATGCCCAGACTCGTAGCAGGGAGCCTCGGTGGACCTGGGCTTTCCACGGAGAACCCAGGCAGCAGTCCAGCTGGGAGGCAGAAGGCAATCAGGAAACGAGTGGGGAGCTGGGTATGCACAGCCTGTCTCAGAGCGGGAAAACTGGGCAGCGACACGGCTGGGAGTCAGGAATCCAGGGGCAGCTGTGATTTAGCTGGAGCCCCAGACCCGCCATGGAGTGGCTGCTTGCCTTTCTTGTCAATTTCACAGTGCCAGGACATGCACTGTTGCAAACAGAAGGATATAGACATACATATGTCTATTTCCTTGCTGCATTCATACAATCCATATTTGTGAGAACAGATTTTGGCTTTAAAGTTTTGACATGTCCACATTCAGCTGTAGCTATGAAAATTCTAGATCTTCTAAAATATATTGTATAACATTTCTTTTGCCACCACCAAGATGAGAAGAGATTCTGCAGACATAAGGGTTGGGCTCTGATGCAAATTTAGCAAATACTTAATAGAAATATATTGCAGGAATGACAAATGTATAGTTTTGTTTTCAGAAGTGCTGAGCAATGCCAGCTCCCATAATAGCTATTGCAGTTGTGGGTGCTCATCAGCTCTGAATACCAGGTTTTTTTTTCAGATGAGGAAGATTTAAACGCCTGGTTTACCACTACATACTAGATGTTTAAGTGAACAGCACTAATTTCAGCATCATAGGAAACATTTTGCAATTGCTAAAGATTAAAATAATTCTCATTTAGAGATACTGGTGCTAGCGTAGAAGATATACACACTTATGAGCAAAATTACTTACCTAAAACTGCTTTTTCACCTGTATGATTAACTGCTGTCTTGGCCAGTTGTAGCAAGCTCACCACCAACTTTACTATGACATACTCCTGGGGTTTTTCTATCATTTAGAAGAAAAAAGGAAAGCATTAATATCTATTCCATGTCTATTTGTAACACACAAATTATACTACTTGTAATTCTATTTCAACTAAGATCTCAAAATGTATTCTGAACATTAAAGGGGATAGTTATTGGGTCAAATTTGGTTCATAAAAGCTTCTATAAAATGTAACACAAACAGAAATGTTTCCATACTTTCAAAAATCATCACTTCTTGAACCAACTTTTGTATATTACTTATTTAGTCATAGGATTCCCTAGAACTAAAATATAAAAAATAAAAGTTCCAGGATTTTACAATGGAAATGCAAACAGACTTCCAATTTCATCTTTGATAGCTGCATATATTAAACATTATCATGAGATAACTAAATTGGTACTTGCAGCATAGCATGATGTCACAACAACTGATTCATCATATTTTACTGCAAGAAAATACAGTCAATGTCTGGGATCTTCTGGTACTTATTACCTTCCTCTATAGTCAACTCTTTCTCTATTAGATTTGTCTGAAACTTTTCATGTTTTTTAAACAATGTATTGATTTTGTATTGAGGCAAGAGTGACTCAAACAAGGAGGAAAAGGAGGAATTTATCCAACCATGGAAAACATATGGGAATTCAGGGCAAGATATAGAAATATGGTCAAAAATATTGAAAACCTACAGCAATTTAAGCTACTTTTCTTCCCTCACCTCCTTGCATTTCCAGCACCCCTTTTTTGTTACTTTTGGAGAGATTTAAAACATGATAAAGGCCCAAAGAACTAAAGGCAGAAGGCAGGGAGCAGGAAAGGGATGGCTGAAACATCAATCAGGGAGAAAGTGGTACAGATAAGGGAGAGGAATTTTTAGTTATTTTACTTCATGAATCTTTTTTATTTTGAATAAAAAACTGAATCCATGGTACAAAGGCACAGTCAGCTGTTTCCTTTTATAAAAAAGCATTAATTTAAAATTGTTAAAGATAACAATTCAGTTTTTAAAATTCAAAGTAGCTATGGACAAACTACTAAAATGTCCAGTCCCCATTTCTGTTCGTAAAAGGGCAGCTGGTTGATTCATATTTCAAACTTAACAGTAATGTTTTTACATTACAGTAGTGATTTTATTAAATTGTTATAGCTAGTTGTGGGTGTCCAGTAAATTCTATTATGGAACTGCAAAGTGCTTAACACAACAGGGCCTTCCACTCAGCTGAAGCCTCAGTGTGCTTCTGTAACACAAACAGATTAATAATAAATAATCATCACTACAGAAATGTAGGGCTGGAAGGGCCTTGAGAAGTCAGCCATTCCCCCATGCTGAGGTAGGATCTAGTGAACCTAGGCCATCCCTGACAGATGTTTGTCTAACCTTAAAAACCTTCAATAATAACCCCAGTGACAATAATTAAGGTAGTAAACCAGTTTCTAGTTTATCCTTGATCTCCTGTAACTTGCACAAATCTGCTATCAGCCTGCAATTTCGTAGTCTTCATTTTAGGCTAGAGGATTTAAAAAACAACCAACCAACCAACCAACCAAACCAAACACTGAAGGCTAATTGGACAAGCCATGGTTACCTTACAGGACTTCTCAAAATGTGTTTTAACATTTTTTGGTCAACTCATAATTCAGGAACGGCTTGGGCTCTAAGATTTCACACTTCAATGACACACTCATGATGACCTCTGAACACTAAGTGTTAGGTCTTGTTTAATATTAAGGAATTCCAATATTTTTATAAACGAATCCATATATTTTAAACTCTTGTTTTGTAGACCTTGTGAAATCTGTATTAAAACACACCAAAGTTGACAGTGTCCACAGGAAATATTATACAGCCCACAAACAGTCTCCTGGAAGTTTGATACAATTTATAAGAGCTACTATGAAATATTAAAACTATTACAGGCAGAACTGTTAGCACTGCCTGTTATAAAGGCTGTCTGACATTTCCCATTATAAGATCCTATTTTCAATCACTTATAACTTTGCCAAACGTAGCTGTTTGGGCTGTAATTTTCCATGGCAGGTATCTGCCTCAGGCTGAATGTTTTGGTGTTTTTTGGGGAAAAAGTCAGTCATTTCCAAGAACAAGGCTAGGGGAAACGTTAATGTCTAGTCTATGTAAAAAAAAATCTGGCAACCTTTTTATGAACAGCTCTAGCATCCCACATGCTTTGGAGCCAGGAACTTTGGCAAGGGGGTGACCTCTGTCTCAGTGGTGTGTCTTTTGCTATCTCTGTGAAAATTCACTCAAATTGGCCAAGTTATAAGCCTTTGAACAACTGCAGGTTCACACATGCTCAATGGAGATTTCTATTTTAGCAGCTAAAATCTGTAAAGATTCCATCTTCAAAGAGCATGCTCGAGCTGTTCATAGATCTTACATGTGATCGGATTGCGCATGCACCATGCCCCCAGAGTGACTGAGCACACTCCAGCAGTGAATTGCTGCTTTGGGACAAGGTGGGCACCAGAACTGAGCCTGTCTCTGCTGGGCTCTTTGGCTCCCTGCTTCTGGCGTCCAGAGAGTATGGAAGAAGAAGGTGCCTGATTTTAATTTAGAGGGGAAAACAGCTGGACTGAATCAAGGGAAAGGAGAAGATTGGGACAAGGAGCCTGGTGAGATGATAGTGAATGTATTCTGCTCATCTATACAAATATACCTACAAAAATGCAGGTGTAGTTATATCACTCATATGGCATTATGTATTGTATAATACTCACTAAGAGAAATTTCACAGTTTGCATCATAATTTATACAGTACATATCAGTCTGGTGTATGTGTGAAATTACACCAATGTTATTTTACTAATCAAAATAATACAGCATGTAGAGGAAGAAATGAAGTATGGTATCAGAAGTTTGTACCCTGGAAGTTTTTCATGAGATCCTTCATCTGATCTTTATGTTGTTCCAGTTGTTTGCGTAAATCATTTAATCCTTCAAGTCTTGCAAATGGCAGTGAGTCACAGAAACTTACTGATAAGAAGTGGTTAATTTCCTGTAAAACAACATTTTTGTAATAAGTATACACTACATATACTATGTTTTAAGTGGAGAAATGGTTCTTAAAAGGTATTTCACTGCAATGTGAACACCAACAGATATGAAATGTACACAAGAATTGAAAGACAAACAAATTGATTAGCTCCTAAAACTAGGGATAGATTAAAAAAAACCCAGCATGTCTAATTTAAGGGGAAGTAATCTTTCTATTCCCTGTCATAAAGTCAGTACATTTGCCTCAGTTGAAAGGGACCCATTACCATGACTGTGCCATGCAGCCTAAATGAAATAGTTTAATTACCTCCAAAAGTGAAAATGCTCCTTTACTGTATTTGATTTTCTGCTGAGTAGCACGCAAATCTTTAAAAGCAGGATGCTCAGGAAAAGGATCTAAATGTTTGATTGTTTGGTACAAGTTTTCATTATCCTTGTTATCTATCACTAGGTACTTCAACAAGCCTAGGACCTGAATATTAAATAAAATTAATTAAAAAAAAAAAAGAACAGCTTAATAAGAGAAAAGGTTCCTCAAGCCAAGCATAATATTCTATGAAATAACATTTATGCATTCTATACAGACTAAATTTTTCCACATGGATAATTGAATGTAACCAAAAATTCATAAACTATGTGTTTTACATTATTGTATGTTTTAAAGTGTTTAAAAACATTCACAGACAATATAATATTTGTTTGCAGTGTTACTGTAAGCCATGTCATTCCCAGGATGCTAGAGGAACAAGGTGGATGAGGTAATATCTTTTATTAGACCAAGTTCTGCTAGTGACAGAGACAAGTTTTTGAGCTTACACAGAGCTCTTCTTCAGGTCTAAGTATGTTTCCCAGATCTGAAGAAGAGCTCTGTGTAAGCTCAAAAACTTGTGTCTCTCACCTGTGGAAATTAGTCCAATAAAAAGATATTACCTCACACACCTTGTCTTTCTAATGTAATATTTGTAATTTACTGAGGCTTAAAATAGAGATAGGATAATAGTGAAGTAACTGATACAAAAATTCTATAATTTAACTATTTATTTGATTTTCTTACTGTTGAAAGCTATAATATTTTGCATTATTTGGTTGACTTACTTTGCTGTTAATCTGAATGCCTAATAGTGTTACTAGAATTAAATATTAATAAGGCTGGCATATGTCATGCTATCACAGATTTTGCAGTTTTTGCTGTTTTTATTTAAGTTTGGCTGCTCGGCTGCTTAAAAGTCCACTGCAGAACTCCTTTAAATATTTTTAAAAATTAAGTTGCTAGCTCTCTTAAGTGCAAAGAAATTCTTCCAAAAGTGACCCAAGTATAACAAATTTGGTGCCATTTAGCCTAAAAATTACCAATATACAGTGCTTCTGCAGAGATTCTTGTATTTTCTATAAAGATATAAGATGACAGGAGAACTGTAAAGCAATGTAATTTAGGAATTTATAATATGCTTTATTATAGTAAGACCTAGAATTATTTATATGACTTTGTTAACATTCTATGTGTATTGGGATTTTTGTATTTGAATGAATTTATTGTGGTTTTGGTACATTTTAATTAAATAATCACATATTATATTTGGAAAAAAAATTGTGCTGTTGTCTTAGGCTTTTTTTTTTCCAGCTAAATCATGGGCTGCTTATTTTTTGCCATGACAAAACTGTAATTTTCCCAATTTATTGCCATGACAATCTTTAAATATAAACAAAACTGCGCAGACAACAATACTGCTCTCTCCGTTGACCAAGAACTTGCATGCTAAATTTCAGCAAAACGGACAATTTTACAGGAAGACACAAACCTAGAATACAGGGGGTTTGGAGAGCAGAAGTGCTGCAATAACCTTAACTATGGAGATGCAAATACACCTTTACTGATAGTTTGCTTTAAAGCCACTAAGCAACCAAAACACAGAACTGAATATTTGCCAGTCTGAAATATCTAGACATGGGGTAGTCAGTAGGTGGACTGCAGGCCAAATCTGGACCACCAGACACTTTTGAAAGCACCCTGAAATCTTTTTTACTTATTATTATTTTCTCTGGAGTGCGGACCTTGACCAAGAAATGTGGAACTTGGCAAAATATAACTGACTACCCCTGACCTACGCTAACAACATCTCTACATAGAAAAATGCAGTCTATACACATCTATATCTGAAGTAAAGTTCTATCCATATATTTCCCTTCAATAGTGGTTTGTGCTACAGGGCTAAACAAAAGATGTCTAAGAAGCAGAAATGTAGTAAAAGCTGTACTTTTCTTCGTAAAAAAGGCCATTAAAAAAATCTTATGAAATAACTGACAACTAGAAACAAATGAAAAAATCTGTGATGTAAGCCTAGAGGATATAGAAAAAGGTGACTAAACATTATGTTTAAAACACAGATAGAAATATTAGTTATAAAAATGTTGACTTGAACTAACTACAAAAGCCAGGAGGCATATAATAAAGAAAAGCAATGAGTGCATCTTCTGAAAAGCTACCTGCTTCTGAATTTCAGGCTGGTGGTCCCTGACGAGAGGTATTAGCGTTCCAACAACAACATGAAGATGATTCTCGAGGGCATCCTTACAATATGTGACTGCTGCGTGGCAAACATGATTTAGAAGGTCACAGCAGAGAGAAAAGCTGCGCAAGGACATGTCTCTGCCAAGACTGGGTCTGCCATGGGGGGAGGGGAAAAGTTAGAGCAATTAAATTAAAAAAACAAATATTTCCATTGTCAAAGTACTAACCCTTTGCATGACAGGGAGAAATGAGGGAGGGAGCATATCTACATCATATTTAAAAGGCAGTGATTTCAGTCTTAAAATGGTTGACCTAATCATCACAGGGATTTAGATTTCTGGATTGAAGAATACCAAATCCTCAAGTCCTTCCATCATTGTTACATATGCTAAATTTAGCCACTGTCAATATGGTTTAATTCAACAGAGTCAAATAAGAGTGAAAAAGAAACAGATCATCTCCTCTAGGGAGGAAAAAAAAAGTATATAGGCTGTCAAACATTAAAGGTAATGGATTTTGTTGTAAGGAGCACTTGAGTAGGGAATTCTCTGATCACATCCTCCCTTTTGTGTAGTGGATGTGCTGTTATAACAGCTCCTGTATTCCTGTGGAATCTGCCACAACACATTGAATTTGTCACATCACAGAATCATACTCTAGAATCTAGACAGTCTATGGGAGTTAAGGCACCCAACTCTCACGGAAATTCTTAGGGTCCTTTGAAAATTCCAGACTAAGCTATCACTAAATACAAATATATGCTTCTAGCCTTTATAGGTTTGAAGATAATCATGCCAAATGTAAACTGAGTTTAAGCTGACATGGCGATCGTTTTCTGAGTTTGCAGACAACCCAAAACAATGTTAATTGACTCATTCATCACTACAGATTGTTCCCTCTAAAATCTAAAGATAGCAATTTAAATCATTGCACTCCTGACCGTTTTAGCTGAAACATCCAAATGATGTGTTTAGTCCCACAATACCAAATTGCTTTCCTCACCTCCTCAGTTGCCAAAAGCATCAGCTGTTCCCTACTCACCTACTAAAACCTCCTGCTTAACCCTTAGCCTCTACAATGAAGTTATATGTTGTCAACACAAAAATCTGCAGATATTAAAAACTGAAAATGTGAGAAAAGTGTAAAATAAATATTATGGGCTACTGTACTCATAATTTATTCACTTTCAGAATTAACTGGTTAATATTCTCTATTTTTAAATTTAATGGAAGCCGTGCAGCAGACTGCAGGGACCTTGTCACAGAATTTAGGTCCAAGCTTGCAAACTTGTGCAAGTTAGCAGTGCAGGAGTTCACGAGGGAGAAGAAATCACGTTATTTATCAAGGAAGAGGGCAGATAGAGAGAATAAATAAAACAGAAGTTATCATAGTCACATAGCTTTCTCAAAGGCTGTTGGGGTGCAGGAGGAGAGGTAAAGTCCAGGCATTAAAGAAGCTAATGTGGTGGCAGAAGGGAGTTAGTAGGTAAAGAAAAGAAGGCAGAGTAAAAGTGGAGAAGTCGACAGAAGGGAAGTTAAGAGACTGACATCTATGGGGAAAGGAAGAGTACTGTTTAAACAGGGCAAGTGGTGGGCAGAGAAAGAATTCAGAGATAAATGAGTAAGAAAGCAGGGCTTGTTGAAGACTAGACTATAAAAAATTTCAATGATCTGAATAATATTCTGGGTTAGTGAAATACCCTTATACTTTGTTATATTAGCAGACAGCATTGCAATCTCAAACATTCCTTGGAGTAGCAACATTGGAAGCTTTACAGAAAAAGGCAAAAGAGGAGATTTACCAAAAGTTATGTTCACAATGAAGGTGCTTGCATAATACTGGCTGTTTTCTGATTAACTTTGCTTTGGTATCAAGTAGCAACTTTTAGTTTTTGTTGCGAAGTTGTGCGTCATTTTGAGCCATATACTCAAAAGATTTACTAACATTTAAATGATCAAAACGTCCAGGGAAGTCAGCCTACAAGAGACTGAAATTCAACAAGACCCATCTTCCACAGTTCAATAAATAGGGCTGTGCTCAGGGAAGAAGACCTATAACAAGGGTGACCAGATGTCCCATTTTTAAAGGGACAGTCCCATATTTAGGCCCTCCTGCAGGTGTCCAACTTTTCCTTAAAAATGGGCAAACTGTCCCGTATTTTCTCTCTCCGCTCCCTCAGTAGTGGTGGGTCCTGCTGCTGGCTAGATCTCTGCTCGCCAGCCACCTGAGCAGCGAGCAGGGGGTCCAGTGGCTAATGATAGGGGTCGGTGAGCAAGGCTGGTGGTGGGGCAAAGCTGCAGTGTGTGGGGGTGGCTGCTCCCCCTGCTGGTCCCTCAGTGCAGCCCCTGCTGTGCACCAGCTCTCGGCCAGCAGGGCCCCGTCCCCCGCCCTGTTTCTGGCTGACACTGGCTGCATGCTGCGAGTTGCGGTGGCTGGTGTGTATGGGCAGGCGCCAGGCAGCGGCTGGCTACATGTTGCCTCTGTTGCCCACCCATTGGCCCTTTATGTGCTTCCCCTCTTGCTGTCCTCTCCCTGCTTTGCTCCTTCACCCCCGCAACCCTGCTGCTCCTCCAGATCTCCCTAGTCAGGGCCCATCCTGCTCCCAGTGCTGTGAGGAGAACCAGCCCTTGGATGGAGTGCTCAGTTCACCAACAGCCTGGCCAGCAGGCTCCTTCCTTCCCCCACTGCCTCTGGCTGGGCCGGCGCCCCGGGAAAGTCCAAGACCCTCCAGCTCAGGACGCTGGCCAGGAGAAGCCAAGCCCTGCATGTGCCAAAGCCCCGTGCAGCATTGTCATGGGAAAGCCTCTCTGCCCCTCAGCTAAGCTCTGGAGTGGAGCGGGGGAAGTGATTTCCAGCCTGGTCATGCCCTGACTCTGCAGGCTCCACAGCAGCCCCCCGGGCAGGGGCTTAGCACCCTCTTCACCTGCCTTTCCTGGTCCTGCCTCCAGGGAGTGTGGGGCTGCTCCATCCCCTAGGCACATTTTCCTGCTGAGCCACCTCTCTGGCTGGGTTCGTTAAAGCCCCTGCAGACAGGTTCCCTGGGCCTTGGTGCATAATGCATTCTAAAGGGCTTAACCCCTTCCAGCCTGTGCTGTAGCCAGGGGACAGGAGGCAGCTGGGTTATTTCAGTGGCCAGCAGCAGCCTAGAGGTGTTAGCTGCCTTTCAGCACTGTTACGTTCTTATGTTATGTTCTTATGTTCAAGTAATTTTATCAGGTGTCCAATATTCAGCATAGGGAAATATGGTCACTCTACCTATAATCAATCCCTAGCGTGACATTAACATTGGTTTTACACTAGCTTCTACATAGATGGTATAACAGCTACTAGTGGTACTAGCACTGGAATAGGTTACAGCACTGCAATGGGTTACCTAGGGAGGTGGTGGAATCTCCTTCCTTAGAGGTTTTTAAGGTCATGCTTGACAAAGCCCTGGCTGGGATGATTTAGTTGGGAATTGGTCCTGCTTTGAGCAGGGGGGTGGACTAGATGACCTCCTGAGGTCTCTTCTAAACCTGATATTCTATGATTCTAAAATATGTGGATAACAGTGAGAAGGCAAAAAAGGAAGGACTAAGAGACAATCATGTATTTACCTGCTGTTGATGTAGTGAATCAGGGTATATATTATATCTCGAAGAACAAAAGCCCATGCTCCTCCTAAACCATCCTTTATCTCTTTAAGTAACAAGTTAACAAATAAATAATAAATTATAAGAATCCTGTGTTTTTTGTAAATATTGTTTGTATCAGCTGCTTGTTTGCAAATGGCTAGTAGGATTTTCTGGAATGAATCCTGAAAATGAATGAAAACACCAAGTGAAAAGCCGCCCCTCATATAACAGCAAAATTAAGTTATTTTAACTTAAGGAAAAAATGTAAATATACGACAAGTTTTGTATTTCCGAGTCATATATAAATGCACGTCTATTTCAAAATGCATTGTAGAGACCAGTCGTACAAGGAAAGGGGTGCCGACTGGTTATCCCTACAGGTTCCTTCTAATTTTAGTTTCCGTGACTTTGTGCAAAAAACTGCTTTTTGTTTTCCTGAAAACAAAGCACTGAAGGCAGTTTTCATCATTGATTTAAAAAAAAAAAAAAAAGTCTAAAAATGTAAGATTGTTTTAACAGAACACATACATATAGTAAAAAGTAAATAGGCACAAAAAAAAACAATATATGCAGAGCTTTTGTGAATTTGTGCATGGCTATGCTACATTCTGAAAACATATATTCCCCCATTTAGTTATAAAACAACTCAATATTAGTATGTTTTTCTCCAATCTATAAACAACATAAAGGAGAACAGTCATACTTCACGTGAAGCAAACATGTCTAAGCATAAGGATGTAGAAGTCCACACTGTCAGCAGGGGCAGTAATTATTTATACTTAAATATATGTATCATGATCTGATGTAATTCGTTAGCTAGTATGTGACAGAAATAATGTGAATCTAACCTATAGTTTTATGTAGTGTACATAAATCCCTCCCTAACTTGATTTATTTTTAAAACTTTGGCCCTGTCTTTCTTTCACTTTTTTTTTCTTTTAAAAACTAATCTTTCATGCATGTAACATTCATAAAGTTACCGTGGTCTTTCATTTAGGGACATTTGTCTTTTTTCTGCTGCTAATAGAAACATAAGGAGATTCCCTAAAATTATACTGGAAAGTTTTTTCTTTGTTGGCATGCTCTGACAATTTACAAATAAAAAATAAACATAATTAAAGGGAAATCTTTTAACAATGAACAAAAAGGAAAAACCACATACTTACAGGTTTTTTAGAAAGTATAGCTACAATACTTTTTAACTTGGTTTTATGACAACTGCTAATATAATCCAAGGTTGCCTTGATCACATAAGATGGAAAATGAGGAGGATTAGGAGCAGGGTCTAATTCCCTGAATGAATTAAAAAAGACAGTAAGACAAGACTTTCAAAAACTTGTTCAGAGATCAAGGTTATGGATGCTTTAAATGGATGCATATATAACATGTTGCATTGCTGATTTGGTTTCACCCTGATAAGGCAAGAAAAAACTGCTATATTGTAACTAGTGAGAATAAATATAGCAAAGTACAAATTCTTCTTACATTACCGTAATATTTTCAGCAGTAAGCGGAGAATTATATTTCCCAGCAAACTAACAACTGCAAATAAAATGAGATGTAATCCCCAAATATAACATAAAGACTTTCTTTCTATAGGGAAATACTTGCACTTGTTTTGTTTAATCCAATTGTAGGATGCCTTTTGCATGTTAGGGAAGCACCAAACACCAAAATACAAAAAACATTTAAATTAAATACAAGCCAATCAGCCAAATCCACTCCCAGACCTTGTAAAAATGTAATTCATAAGAATAAATCACAGTCATCGTGTATGTTACCCCAATCATAAAGGGATCAAACACAAATTGAGAAGAATAAAGAAAACAGCAACGGCAGCAGATTCAAAAGCAAAAGGCTGAGTGGTCCAGAAACAGTCAACATGGAAAAGCAGCTCAAATGAAATAAATAAATCTTTCAGCATGCCCTAAAGAAAGCCAATAAGGAATTTTAGCAGAGCATCTGTACACAATAGAGTTTTATAGCTGAAAATCCTCTAAAAGGACAGCCCTGCTCCCAGTCCAGCCCTGAATGAAATAAAGACCTAAGAGAACTAGCCCATGCTTGTCAGGGAGAAATATGACAAACAGCAGTCTCATTAAAATATCCAGTGCCTAAACTACAAAGAATGTTAGAAACTGAGGGGGGGAAATAAACCTCAATACTATGCAAAAATGGTAATTAATAAAATATAATTTATTACAAACTGCTCTTTGCCTTTGCTGAATTTCAGAAGATACAGTAACTTTATACACATACATGATTTGGAGAACAATAGCTTACATGCTTGAGTTTATTAAATAAAATGCTCAGTCTCACTACAGAAACTCCCACAAAATCTCTGCTTTTTCTCAGTAAGTGACAGGTACGAAAAGCATCATGAAGAATGATGGCCATAAAATTGTACTCAGCACCTCCAGATCATGTTGTATAGACTCTGGAATGAAGCTTTATAACTTCTATTTTGCCTTAATATTCCATACTATGTTAGAAAAATATATCTAAATGTTATTGTGATATTTGATTTGCAGAGTCTGTCTCGTAGGAGTCTTTAATTGCTACTGTAGATTGTAATCTTGAGAACAGTTTGAACACCAATAAGTGTCTTCTTAAAGAACGGAACCTCTCCCCCTTATTAAGGGATGGAAAGAAACTTTTTTTCTAGGATCACAAAAGACGACAACTTGTATTTAAAAATTCTCTAAGAATAATTTAAGTTTAAAAAGATTATTTTAAAATCCGATTTTCATATAGAAAATAGGAGTGTTTGGACTCATTTGAGAAAGAACATTCATATCTTATTAAACATTGATGAATAAAAGGAATTTCAGAAAATAAAATGAATAAAAAAGTTAAAATCAAGTTTAGAGATGTTCTGAGAATTTCCTGCTCCAAAGACAAAAACAATATAACCACAAAGTTGAAGATTTACAACCCTGTTGAAGATGCATAGACAAGATTATATATTCATGAGCTGAAGATGCTACTAAGACCATCCCATGCAAGAACTGAGCCAAAAGTTACTTGGATCCAGCCAAACCCTTGACAGAGGTGTGTCTTCTACCCTCACTGAGACTATGGAAAGAGAGGGGTAATACATTTCTCTGAACTGAGATACCCACTCTTGTCTTGCTCTCTTGAAATCCTAGAAGAAATTTTGAGAGCATATGCTGGGATGCACACACTCCACACATATGCAAAATGTTGTACATAAGTAAAAAGGTATGAAATATATCTTCTAAATCTATAGCTACATACCCTGTAAATTTACATAGATCAACTCCTTCTCCTGCTGTGGTGTTGACTGGCTCATGCAGGGTCATCAGCAGCTCCACCACAATCTCTGGCAAGTTACTGTGAGATAAATTGTCAATCTGCTAGAAAACAACAACATTAGATACATTTAATGTTTTCATATGAACAGCTTTAATAAGGAAATATTTTAACTCTGAAGGTCTCAATTTCAATTTGTGTTTTTCTGAGGTAACTTCTTTTTCTTCTGTCTAGGCTACCTACTTATCCTTTGAGTTATCCATCTTAAAATTAAAGGGACACAATCAACTTAGAAATCACAATTCTTTCTAGAAATGTTTTACCAACTGTAATTACAACACCTAAGATTCACCATAAATTAAATGTTTCTCTATATTTTCAGTTTCTTTACATTCTGCATTTGACATAACGTTATGTATAGTCATAGGTTCCCATGAATCATCAGTGCTCCTGTTGGGGCGGATGGGAGAAGGTTTCACAGAGAATCAGAGAGAAAAAACGTTTTAAAAATAGGCAAATGTGACTGCAAAAGCATAACAACTTTTAATTCATATTTTGAAATGTATTAGATTTCCAGTTGACAGTGTGGCTTTAAAACACCACAGTTGACCTTACTTGAAAGATTCAAAAAGTTTGATATTTTTATTCTGACTTACCTTTGACATAACCTTAGTCCCAGATTTGGACCTTAGCGTCCAAAATATGGGGGTTAGCATGAAAACCTCCAAGCTTAGTTACCAGCTTGGACCTGGTACCTGCTGCCACCACCCAAAAAATTAGAGTGTTTTTGGGGCACTCTGGTCCCTCTGAAAAACCTTCCCTGGGGACCCCAAGACCCAAATCCCTTGAGTCTCACAACAAAGGGAAATAATCCTTTTCCCTTCCCCCTCCAGGTGCTCCTGGAGAGATACACAGACACAAGCTCTGTGAATCCAAACAGAGTGAATCTCCCTCTCTGTTCCCAATCCTGGAAACAAAAAGTACTTTCCTATTCCCCCAGAGGGAATGTAAAATCAGGCTAGCAATCCAACACACAGATCTCCCCGATTCCTTCCTCCCACCAATTCCCTGGTGAGTACAGACTCAATTTCCCTGAAGTAAAGAAAAATTTCAACAGGTCTTAAAAGAAAGCTTTATATAAAAAGAAAGAAAAATACATACAAATGTTCTCTCTGTATTAAGATGATACAACACAGGGTCAATTGCTTAAAAGAATATTGAATAAACAGCCTTATTCAAAAAGAATACAAATTAAAGCACTCCAGCACTTATATTCATGCAAATACCAAAGAAAAGAAACCATATAACTTACTATCTGATCTCTTTGTCCTTACACTTAGAAACAGAAGATTAGAAAACAGAACTACTTCTCCAAAGCTCAGAGAAATCAGGCAGCCAGAAAACAAAGACAAAGACACACAATTCCCTCCACCCAAAGTTGAAAAAATCCGGCTTCCTGATTGGTCGTCTGGTCAGGTGCTCCAGGTGAAAGAGACATTAACCCTTAGCTATCTGTTTATGACAACCTTATTACAACATATCCCTATTTGAAGACCTGAATTATATGACTTATTACTTACTATTTTCTCCTCAAATCCATTACAAGTCATCCACCACTGTTTATGCATTTATAAAGGAAATAAAGTACATTAAAATAGGTACCTGTTTTCCTAAGCAGCTTTCATCCTTAAGCATGTCGTAGACTTTATAAGCTGTATCTCTCTGTTGTGTTATTTCACTATCTCTATGGCTTTCATAGGCAAAATAGGGAAGGATATTTACAAGAATCTTTGGAAAGCAGTCTGCTAGAAGCTGCCGCCAGTCTTTTTCAATCATGTTAGCAATAGATTTCACATCTTCAAACTGGCTTCTGATCACCAGGTGTGGAACCAAAACTTTATAACAAGACCTAAAGGTAAGCAAATATATTTCCAAATTGTCCTTGAATTACAATGGGATTTTTAAAATACCCCACCTTTTAAATATAATATAGTTGATCTGTTGTATGACTGTCTAGTTACATCTGTAAAATAAATCTCCAGCATTGTAGCAGGTAATAGAAATGATACATGGAATTAATTTTAAAGACTTTATATGCTTTTTAAAGCAAAATCTTACAGTACAAGAAGCAAAATTACATTATTTTGATACTTGAGATATCTAGTTTAACCTGATTTAACATAAATTTTATATATAAACCTACCTGTAGAACTCCTCAAGGCTAGAGTAGTTCAAAACAACATAAGGAAAAGCAGATAGGCTATATCCACTATCTTTCATTCTCAGCCACTCCAGCACCAGATAGTCTAACTGGGAAGTCATGAAGTCTTCTATACTTTTATAGCCAAAAATGTTCGATACTCTCTCCAAAACCTGTACAATAAGTAACACTATGAGATAACATGCTGCATATATATTGTGCTGCAGCACACAGAGCAGTTATGTCTCCAAGCCTCCCCTTCTAACATCTTTTTGCTCTTTTAATAGTATTTATATCACTCAACTTCTAATTAGTACATAGTATGCAGTTTTCAGTACACACTCTTATCATTATACATGTTTTGCGTATTGAAAAACTGACTTTACTTTGGTTGTGAGCATCTTTAATTGGGTCTAAAATCTAGGGTGGGAGGAGGCAGACAGTCCCTGCAAAGAGGGGTGGGAAATAGAGAGGGAATGAGGTGAGGCAGTGAGACTCAGTTGATGGGGTCAGGGGAGGCAAGCCAGATCCTTTCCAGGCCTGTTCCAGCCCCTCTGGGTCCCACTTCCTGATGCCTGGCCTGAGCCCCAGAAGGTCCCTGTCTCTGCTCCCCAGAACAATCTTAGGCTTTGTGGAAGCAGCTCCAGTACCTCTGGATTCTGCTCTCACCTCCTCCCTGGCCTCCTGGACACGTGTGAATTTACGCAGGGACAGAGCCCCCACAATATTTCTATTGTGGGGGCTCTGGCCTCCCTTACCCACCTGGTTCCACTATCCCTGGCAAAAATATTTACAGTGCGTGATCCTGATTATAGTTTAGAGATGTCCATGAAAATACAGAAGTTATCACAAAAATGTTAACCTTGGAATTATTGTAACACTAGAAACCGTTAAAAACATCACTGAGGTATTTTAGTAAATAAAAAAATACATCAGCCAGTCTGTTTGCGTACAATGAAAGAGCTGCCTAAATTTTCAGCATTAACCAAATACCCTTTTCTAGCACTTGTAGCCAATTAGTTTATTTTTCATTGTGTTATCTAGTGTTATGGTCAGTTCATTTGTTATTTCCTATATCATTAAGCTGTGCTAAACAGATTTCAGTTGTAGGTATAGATGTAATATAGGATTCTAGAAGTATAAGACTGATAAGTATTTAAGATTAATGAATGCATATTAGGTATATAAGCAAGGCTTGGTTGTAATGCAAGGCCTACAGGCTGGGGCCTGTAAGATTTTAGCTTAGCCACCTGAGGCTGCAGGCATAAAGAGACTTGCCATGAGTGGGTGATCTAAGATTGACTCTATGTCAATAAGACCACAGGATTACTGTAAAAGATGTGCCTATAAGTGATGTTAAGGAAAAACAGACTGCAGTAGACCGCAAGATACCTGGCTGAAACATCACACAAAGTTCTGTTCTGACCACAGGTTACCCAGGAAACAGGTTGATGTAAACGTTAATAGGATGCTAATAAGGAAAAGGGGAACTAAGAGAACAACCTATGGAAAGTGAGGCACCCCAAAATTTGTGGGATATGGAAGTACAGATAAGGAAAAAAAGGTTGGAAACCTCAAGCATATGAATAAGGTGTTACGTGTGGTCAGAACAAAAATATAAATGAGGTTCCTTGGTTAGGTAAAAGTGGGACGACACCGATGAAAGACTCCCTCTATCAAATGACCACCATTTGAGAGATCCATCAGACTCTACAATATCTGGGGCTATTGCCTGGGATCTCTCAGGTTGTGTAGACATTATATGAGTGCAAGATATGACTATTAGTTATAATACAAGCAAGACTGTTACATGTCACTGTGTTTGTGGTCACTGTATTCGTTTTTCGTGTGCTCCTAAGAGTCTCCCAATCTAAAATAACCATAAAGGATAATTTTCACCATATTAATCTGAAAAACTGTGGCCGTACAGGAGCCAAACTCAGAGTGAGGTGTAACAGAACTATCAATCAATTCAACAACTCTGCTTTACTTGTATAATTTATAACCTAACTGTAAGAAGCATTTCTCTTGTATACCTGCCTTTTTTATAACATGAGGCTCCAATCCATTTTCTTTCATAGACTGGCAAATAGCAAACAAAGCCTGCTTTTCACACACAGGACTGCAACATAAAACCATGGTTATCAGCATCAGCAGAACTGCTCTTCTATTACACTGCTCATCCAACAGGTCTTCAGGGCTCATGCTACCACGTGCCTTCATCAATTAAGAATGAAATAATTGTTAAGAATGTTAAATGGGAGCCTCTGAACTCTTACATGAGCTAAAACTTTTTAAACTAAAAACACCCTTTATAACAATGGAGGCAGTATGTTGAGCTTCTGAGATACATAAGGGGAAGGGAATGGAAGGCTTAGCAATTCAACTGCCACCTCTCCACGCCTATGGAACAGTGCTGCTGAGCTCTCAAGTCAGTCTTATGCAATCACCTTACTTGGAAGGCCGGTGACTGTAATTTGAGTTTGGGAATACATGCTAAAACGAAGAAAAAAAAGAAAAGATCTTTAAAAATTGGAAGGAAAGTCAAGAAGCCATCGTGTGGTGGGAAAGAAAAAGAAAAAATGAAGGATGCGAGGGAGAAAACTGCATGGATATCCCTCAACGGAATTCCAATTATTCTACAGCATGAATGCAGCTTATCCTTTTCTCTAATTCTCCCCATCTTGTAATTTTTAGAAGCAAATTTTGGGTTTGTGAAAGTTATTGCACTCAACACTGGAAATATTTCTCTTATGAAAATTTAAGCCCTTTGTTTTTACACTACATAAATACAGCATTCCTGGGCACCATCTCTGGAAAGAAAGAGAGAAAAATGTTCTCTCTTTTATCATCTATGTACCTCTCAAAGCAGCTGCATAAAATGGAGGTTACTAAGCTGTAACTGGAGCTTCTTTAAGATGTGTGGTCCCTATTTGTATTTCGCAGATGGTCACACATGTGCACCATGCACCCAGTAGTGTAGCTAGGGGGGAGGCAGGGCAGCGGCTGCTCCCCCACTGAGCATAAGTGGCGCCTTGTCAATTTCCTGGCGCTTCTGTACTCACCCGGAGGAGAGAGAAAAAAAGGTGTCACCCACTGCGACGCTTTTATTTTACTCACCTGGTGGTGCTCTGCGTCTTTGGCAGCACTTCGGCAGCAGGACCGTCATTCACTCCATGGGTCTTCGGCGGCATTACGGTGGCAGGTCCTTCAGTGCCGCCAAAGACACCCAGAGTGAGTGAAGGTCCTGTCACTGAAGACCCGGAGCGCTGCCGGGTGAGTAAAAGCGCTGCAGCGGGTGGCACTTTTTTTTTTTTTTTTTTAAATTACTCCCCCTGTTCCTTCCACTTGGCTATGCTACTGCATGCACCTGAGTTTGGATATCTCTAGCAAGTAGTGTCTGTTGGTCTACACACGTGCAGTTGTTTTCTTCATGCTAAGAACTGAGGGCATAAGGGGTAGTGTGGATTGATGTCTCTCTAGTTCCTCTTCTTACAGCAAATCACATAAGATCTGAAGCACAGGGGAAGGAGGGCAGCTAGTGGAATACAGATAGGGACTACATACCTTGGAAGAATCTCCAGTTACAAGTAACCAATCTCCATTTCTTTTTCAAGTGTTGGTCCCTATGTGTATTCCACATGTGGGTGATTAACAAGCAGTATTTAAATGGGGGAATGGGGGACAGGGAGGAGTGTCAAAGATGTAGTTGGTATAGATGCTTCTAATACTGCAGTCCTAACAGCTGCATATGCAGAGGAGGCTTGAACTAATGTGAAATGCTTTGTGAATGTATGGATGGAGCTCCAGGTAGCTGGGTTGTAAATGCCCAAGAAGTGGAGGGCTGTTCTACAACAAGAGTAGGGACTCATCCATCTTCTTGCTAAATAAGCTAGACTCTTCAAAAGGCAAATCCTCTTTGGTATTTTGAACCTCCATTAGAAACCTCAAGGAGTGCAGCCAAGACTCATGCCTCATGGCTATGCCTGTGGCTATCCCTCTAGACGCAGTATCAACTGCATCCACTGCAGCCTGAAGGGACATTCTGGCCACTAATTAGTTTTCCTCAATGAAGGCCTGGAATTGGGCTCTGTTTTCTTGAGAGAGTTTGTTCTTAAAGTCCAAAACCCACAAATAATGATTGAAATAATATTTTGCTAACAAATCTTGATAGTTAGCAATATGGAACTGAAAACTAGTAAAGTCTTCTTCCCCAGATCAAGTCATTTTGAATTTTTATCTGTCAGTGCAGCCTTGAGATGTTGTAATCTAGACAACTCAGTGGCTTCTTGCACCACCAGGGAGTTGGGTGCTGGATGTATACAGAGGAACAGGAACTCAACTCCTTTAGCTGATACAAAATAGCATCTCTCAGTCCTTTCATGGTGGGGGTGCAAGAGACTGGAGCGTGTCATATCACTTCTGCTAGTTCCATGATGGCCTCTGTACTGGGAAGGTCACCCTACTGTGACCAGGAGGTTGTAAAATGTCATGGAGACAATGCTGGGTATCCTGGACTATGTCTATTGGAATATGGAGGTTATAAGCCACTCTCTGCAGAAGCTCCTGATATTGCCTGTGGTCACCAGGTGGAGATGGAAAAGATGGGGCAATTGCATATTCTGGTAAGGAAGATGAAACACCCATCAGTACCTGTGGATCTGGCTCAATCTCCTCTATCTCATGCTCCAATGGAGACTGTAGGTGTTGCATGGGAGTCATATCATGGGTCGCACAGGTGGAGCCAGGATGTCTACTGTAGGGATCCCATGAGTCCTAATTGGGCCAGTAGGAAGGGTCGACCAGTTGTCATCAGTCCCTTGGGTAGTCGTATTGTGGTGGATGGACACAGGATCTTCTTAAGTATCTGTCCAGACTCACCTCCCTACGTGGGGGTGAAGGATCTCCTGAAACCTCAAACTCCTCTGAAGAGAAGGCCAGTTCCCATTCCACCAGCTCCACTGTCAGTATTGATGGATGAAGGCTCCATCTTAAGCGGTGACAAGGGGAATGTCCTTGTCTCCTTGGAGTAGTTTCCTCTTCTGGAGTGACAATGTCTTTCAGAAAGGTCAGACCCAAAAGAAGAGGAGACTGAGGATAAGGAAGGAAGAAGATATCCACAGGTGAGGTGTAAGTTTCAGACTGTCCTGGAGTCTGGGGTATTACAGTAGTCAGGATCAATGGATCTGGCACATCTATAGTCATCACAGATAGCAGGTTTTACAGGGATGAGATGGTACTGTACCACTGACGAGTCTACATGTGAACTCTTAGACGGTGGTGGTGGGTGCTGATCCTCAGGCTTAGGATCTGGAACAGGCACTGGTACCGGAGGATCCTTTTTCCTTCATGCCTTGCCCTCATGGCCAGAGGGTTAAGTAAGCCTAATTCCTTAGGACCAACACATGAGGACTCACCTGACTGGGACACAGTTGGGGAGGAATCCCTTCTCCTAGAAGGAGATCTGTCCTTATGCTTAGGAATGCTCCTTACTCTCAAGAGAAGCCCTGGATGACAGCTCCTTGGGTTTAGTAGCTCTGGCTTCCACTCCTGAGTTAATGCTCAGAGGGGCACTAGTAATTGGTTGAAGCTGATAGAAAAACGAGTTCCCCTGGCCTGGATTAGACAGGGGTCTCCTAGCTGTCTCCATCAGATGTTTTCTCAGCTGGAGCCCGTGAGCTCTGCAGGTGGGGGAAATGAGCAGCAAATGCTGCACTTGGCTGAGGTATGTGCCTTTTCCAGATAGTAGGGACAGCATTGGTGAAGGAGTGGGGGCAGGAGACACAGTTCTTTAACTCAAGGACTCTGGGCACAGTCTTTGTGCATGGGGAGAGACAACCCGAAGCAAGGAGAAAACTAAGCTATATTAACTATGCTAAGACTAAAATATTACAATAAAATACTAAACCTATTCACAATATATTTACAGGCTCATTAAGAGAAAGAAGCAAAGAGAAATCTGTGGACAGAGGATTCAAACTCAGGCCATGTGGTGATAAGAAAGGACTGGAGAGGTATTAGTTCACACAGCCCTTTAAGCCTTCAGTTCAGAACATGGTAGCAACTGCTCATGAGGAGAACAATGGACACTACTTGCTAGAAATCTCCAAACTAAGATGCATGGTATGCAGCCTTACCCACATGTGGAATACACACAAGGACCAGCATTTGAAGAACAATCATGTATTCTCACTCCTGCATCCATTGTCAAAGCTTTTTATTATTTTTATATATGCCTAAAAGAGTGCCTAAAGCTGCGATGCAGGCCTCCCTAGACCACATATACCATAAACTTAAACCCTGACTTCAAGAAACTACCTCAGGAGATGACAGAGTATTTCATCCTCACTGTTTATTCACAACAGTGACTTCTGAAACAGCCCACATGGGTGCCAATGTATGCCAATTGTGGTGGTGCATTTTGAGGGAAGCACCTGTCTACTAGTGACTATACTAAGACCACTATCTCATTTCTCGGAAACTATTCACTGGTAATATCTTTAGAAAAGCTTGTAGAGGCCGACAGTGGTTGACAGTGCTGCCTTATGGAAAAGCTGCTTTTAACCCAGACGATGTTTCACATAATAGTGGCTGTGCACCAAGGAAACAGAGACAGAAAATTGTCTACATGCTTATATAATGTTTCTTATTAATAATAAGATATTAAATCAGTCAGTGATAGATAAAAGGAAGATCTAAAGTGCACCAAATTTAGAAATTAAATGCTATGGACAGCTATAGGCACATAAATATTTAGACTGTAAGCTCTTCGAGGTGAGACTGTCTACTATGAAGTGTCTGTACAGTGCCTAGCACAATGAAACTCCATTTCTGGTTGATCCTTAGACTACTGTAATCATAATTATTATGATTAATAAATTATTCAGAGGCAGGGCCAGCTCCAGCTTTTTTGCTGCCCCAAGCAGCGAAGCAGGGGGGGAAAAAAAAAAAGAAAAAAAAAAAGAGAAAGCCGGTCCGCGGCACTTTGGCAGCAGCTCAATTGTGTTGCTCCATTCTTCAGCGGCAGTTTGGCAGTGGGTCCTCCCTCTCTTCCTCTTCGGCGGCAACTCAGAGACGAAGAGAGGGACTGAGGGATCCGCTGCTGAATTGCCGCAGAACACCCGGACGTGCCACCCCTTTCCATTGGCTTTCCCATGCACCTGCTTCCTTTGCTGGTGCCTGGAGCCAGCCCTGTTCAGAGGCAGGGCTGACTCCAGGTTTTCTGCCGCTCCAAGTGGCAAACCCCCCACCCCTCCCCACCCCCCACCAAAATGGCGGCGGCGTGATCACACCACTCCACTCTTCAGAGGCACGTCCTTCGCTCCGAGAGGGACTGAGGGACTCGCTGCCGAATTGCCTCCGAAGGCCCGGATGTGAAGCCCCTTGGTATTGGCCGCCCCAAGCACCTGCTTCTTTAGCTGGTGCTGGCCCTTTCAGAGGGCAAGCAGTCTGGAAAATGGCATTAAAAGGGTTTAACCATTTGTAGCACGGAGAGGAGAATGACAAGGGAGGTGCCTAGGAAAATATTTTGTCCTTGTTTCACTAGTCCTGAAAAATGACAGTCTTCTAGCAATGACAAAGTTCTAAGAAAATGAAGCATATGGTCCTGAACATTTACACATGGCTAACAATTAGATCTTATTACCAGTTCTCTCATTCCTTCTTGAACTCTGAGGTATACATTCTCAAAGGCCTTTTGCTGGAACTTCAAAGGAAGAGCTTTTGGTAATCCAGAAGAATCTCTCTGTTTCATATCTTGGAACAAACTTAAAATAAAACACGGACAACAGTTATTTAACCTAACAATTAATCTTCAGAATTGGTGTATATTTTACATGGTAAATATTAGGATTTCTTTGTTTTGAGGGGCAGAAGGTGGTGTCTGGAGTCCCCATTTTTCAAAGGCCTTGTATTGACTCAACTCTCCCTCCATCCAAAAATATTCAGATAGAAATATGAGCATTCGCTGGGTGGCAGGGAGAGGAATCATTTGAAAGTTTCCAGCCCTGGTTAACCAGGGAGCAATGGACCCAAACTCTGATCCTCTGTCACTGTTGTCTTTATCTCATGGAGCACTGCAAAGATAAATACATTAATATTTGTGAAGAGTTCCTCAGAAGCTCCCTTATTTAGGCAAAGGACAAAATCACTGCTTGTCAAGCACAAGGCATCACATTATTTACAGCACTTAGTCTATTTTTTCCATGAAGATAAATATATCTACAAGAAGGGTCTACACACAATGGGTTTTTACACAAATCTTTACTATAACATATAGTATTGCAAATTTACACAAGTTTTGAAGGCCTCAGTCAATATAAATGGAAGGTGCCACATTGCCTTAAGACAGCCAAGTGTTTTTATAGCTTTAAGAGCTTTGGGTAGCTACATAGCATGCAAAAGAGAAAAACTGTCTATTATTCTTAAATACACTGACTTAATTATCTAAACAAACTACAAAAAGATCTAGGCTATCACCTGGTTATTGACTTTGCAGCGAGCATGCACACTTGATGGTGGCTATCTGCGAGGAAATGTGGGAAAGCATCACTCACAGGCAGATGTTTATCTCTTACATTAAGCACAGCCCAATTTGAATGAGGATCAGCCTGAAGAAAATGAATACCTCTTGTTAAATATGTATGGAATTTATACAGAAATGAACACTGGATTTACCTGTTATACTGATGAATGCAGTAGCTCTTTCTACACTACTTTCAAGCAAACATTGAGTATTACACTTACTACACCAGTAATACTCAGACCAAGGCTCAAGAGCCAAAAGTGGCTCTTTAATATGTTACCTGTGGCTCCTTGCAGCACATGACATTAATCTATCTGGATGCTTTTACTATGTTATTAACCAATTAAGTTATTTATTTGCACTGTTATTAATTTACTTGCTGTGAGAATTATCTATATCTATATATAAAATATAAACAAAATATTTCACCGTTATACTGTTTAAATATGAATAGTACTTATAATAAATAAAACAATGAATTCATACTACTGTGGCTCTTTTGGGAAATGTTGATCGCTAATTTGGCTGCTGAACCACTAAGATCCAAGTATCACTGTACTAAACTAACAACAGATAGGAAAATATGGCTCACCTCAAGTAGAGCTTTCATGCAGTTCAGTAGGGCCACTCTTACTGGAGCCGTACATCTCCCTTCCTTTGTCAAGTGCCTGAAACAGAAGCCATTTAAATACCTATTACAAGTTTAATGTCAGGAAAAAAAAGTCTTAAGACATTACTCTCTGCTCTTTGTAATTCATTCTTAGATGCTTTTAAGTAATCCTTCTGACCTGTTTAGCAAGCACCTTTTCCCACAGTTTTAAAGGACTATTTATTTTTTTGTTTGTTTATCAATATCATAAATACTGCTTGGAAGAGCATTTGTTAATTACTACCATAAAGCCAGCAGGGAGAACTGTCTCTTTTTTCTCTCAGTGAATTCTGTTTAATTACCTTGGCAACGGACTACAGAATTTAAAAAATAACTCAGGATTCAGAAATCATTGCCCATCATATTGATGTTTGGGTCTAAGTTTACCTTTCAACGTGCCTTTAAACTATCACTTAGTGGCTATGAGGATCTGTGATCTAATTTTAATATAGAACTGGTATCCAAAAAGATTCATGTGGGAGAAGTGTACAGACTAGATAAACTCAGGGCACTACTGACAGCTGGCCCCACAGCAGCATCACAACCTCTGAATAGGTCATCAGCCATCAAGCCAAGAAACAGATTACTGCATAAAATAAATAAAATGTACCAAAATGCTCCCACAACAGTTAAAAATTGTCCTTGGACTTCCCCTGTTTCTTCAATATTTGGGTTGGCTTGGCCCAACCCCACTGCTGCAGGAAGTAGATTATTTAGAATTGCTTTACAAACTTCTTGATCTCGACGATACAAGGAACACACATCACTGGGAAAGAAAAAAGAGATAGCTTTAGAAGCCAAACAGTAGAAAAACCAGATAGTTGCTAAATAAAATATTTTTATTAATATATAACTGATGTTATTTCTTACGAAAGAGGCTTGAGAAGCAGGAGAAGATCATCTTCTGGCAACAAATTTTCTTCAGTTGGGAGTTCCTTCAACAGGACTAAATACTAAGGCATAATTAAAAATAGAACACATTAGTAATATTTTTATATACACATACTAAAATAAAATAATAAGGATAAGCATTTTCAATGGCTGTTAAATGCTTTATGTCAAATATTTATGTCAGTTTTTACATGGTTAGATAATTTGACATTTGTTTTATGCAAATAAATTATTTGATGCACAATAATATGGATAATTAAATCTCATATTTTGGCATATAAACGTATCAGTTCTAGTAGTTGGAAAGGAGTTCCTACACTCTGTCCCAGAGAATAAGACTGCACAACCTCCAAGCCACCAGCTAATGGTGAATACTGAAGGCAGATACCATATTGCCAAGCAATCTACTGTCTGGTTTCTGACAAATCCTATAAGCTATGTAAAAAAATTTAAATCTTCAGAAGCAGACACTATGAGTTCTTCTGAGCGGACTGAGTCCAAGAGAATGGCCAGAGAATGTGTGTATGACTTTAAGAGATAGTGTTTATGTACAGAGAACTGCTGAAACAAGAAGCTCCTCAATAATCACACTCACCACTTGTAGATGCAGTGATTTAGCAGCATCAAATATACTTTTCTCAATTAGCATTAACAGCTTCCGCCGTATGTCAGGTGCTCTGAAGCAGACTGTATGGATTTGTGCAGTAGTTACACATAGACACAAGAGCCTTAGAATTTCAAGGAGGAGTAAATCCTGCTTTGTCAAATGTTCTTCAGCTAATGGGCTCATAGCACCTAAAAAAAAGGTTCTTGTCAAGCACAAAAAAATGCTTCTTCTAGGAAAATAAAAGTTATATTAAAAACATGATAGAGCTATGTGCATTTATCAAGTTAAATTATGTTCTCAAAAAAATGTAAGACTGGCAGCCTTGAAGTTTCTTAGCTACAGAATAGGTACAATATGGACAGCACCAGTTGAAGCTTTCTCTATCTGGAGTGAGGCCTCTGTTCTAGAGTGACTGCCTCTAGAAACAGAAGAGTATTTTGCACTCTCTATATCCAGACATACCCTAGGCCTCTGTGCGAAAACTGGCAATCAGGGTATCAATAGAACCATTTGTTCTGTGTTTTTTTGTGGACACTTGCCCACTCAGAATTTGGTTGAGACCACAAACAAATGTCCACAATTTTTACAAAGCCCACCCAACAAACCTAAGGTGATGACAACTCACTCTATACTACTGACTGAGTCTAAATTTGTGACCTAGAGAGAATGGCTCCATATACATGTCTATTTTCTCTGATGTCCAGAGCTGCTGCCACTGCTACCAACCCGAGTGTTTACTATTATTTATCGAAGGGTCTGGACGAACTACTTCCAGAGGTGCTCATTCAACACAGTGGACTAAGCAGACAAAGAACAGTTTGAAGTATTAGCATAACAAAATGTTTTCTCCCCTCCAAAATAAAATATAAATCATAGTCCTGACTAAGGCATAAGGTGATCATCTTACGCAAGAATTCAGAACAGATTTCAAAACAAAACATGATACCACTGCTGGTGCCAAACCAACCTGGTAGGAAAAAAAATCTGTGTCATGGGTAAGGAAAGTGCCAACTATTTTGCAAGTCTGGATACGTGAGAAAGCTGACCTTGCCAAAGACGTGATGGACCTACTCTGCAAGAAAAGAGAGAACTAAAATAGAACCAACTACAATGCACAAGCAGCAAAGAATCCTGTGGCACCTTATAGACTAACAGACGTTTTGGAGCATGAGCTTTCGTGGGTGAATACCCACTTCTTCAGATGCATGTAGTGGAAATTTCCAGGGGCAGGTATATATATGCTAGCAAGCAAGCTAGAGATAACGAGGTCAGTTCAATCAGGGAGGATGAGGCCCTGTTCTAGCAGTTGAGGTGTGAAAACCAGAGAGGAGAAACTGGTTCTGTAGTTGGCAAGCCCAATCACAGTCTTTGTTCAATCCTGAGCTGATGGTGTCAAATTTGCAGATGAACTGAAGCTCAGCAGTTTCTCTTGGAAGTCGGTCCTGAATTTTTTTGCTGCAGGAGGCCACCTAAGGTCTGCTATAGTGTGGCCAGGGAGGTTGAAGTGTGTTCTCTACAGGTTTTTGTATATTGCCATTCTAATGTCTGATTTGTGTCCATTTATCCTTTTCCGTAGAGACTGTCCAGTTTGGCCAGATGTACATAGCAGAGGGGCATTGCTGGCATATGATGGCGTATATTACATGGTGGATGTGCAGGTGATGAACCAGTGATGGTGTGGCTGATTTGGTTAGGTCCTGTGATGGTGTCGCTGGTGTAGATATGTGAGCAGAGTTGGCATCGAGATTTGCTGCATGGATTGGTTCCTGAGCTAGAGTTATTATGGTGCGGTGTGCAGTTACTGGTGAGAATATGTTTCAGGTTGGCAGGTTGTCTGTGGGCAAGGACTGGCCTGCCACCCAAGCCGTGAAAGGGTGGGATCAATGTCAGGATGTAGATCCTTGATGATGCGTTGGAGGGGTTTTAGCTGGGGACTGTATGTGATGGACAGTGGAGTCCTGTTGTTTCTTTCTTGGGTTTGTCTTGCAGAGGAGGTTCTGGGTACACGTTGGCTCTGTTGATCTGTTCCTTATTCCTCGTGCGGGTATTGTTTATTTTTTGAGAATGCTTGGTGGGAGATTTGTAGGTGTTGTCTCTGTCTGAGGGGTTAGAGCAGAGGCGGGTTTACTCAGTGCTTGGCTGTAGACAATGGATCATGTGATGTGTCGGATGGAAGCTGGAGGCATGAAGGTAGGCATAGCGGTCGGTAGGTTTTCGATATAGGGTGTGTTAATGTGACCATCACTTATTTGCACTGTGGTGTCAGAAAGTGGACCTCCGTGTAGATGGTCCAGGCTGAGGTTGATGGGGGGTGGAAGACGTTGAAATCGTGGTGGAGATTTTGTCCAGAGTCTCCTTCCATGGTCCAGAT